>NW_027646381.1:0-61000 GCF_951394435.1 Stenella coeruleoalba
CCCTAGCCCGAACCCTAACCGTAACCCTTCCCCGAAGCCTGACTTTCACCCGTCCCCTAATCCTAACCCGTACGCTAACACTCACCTGCACCCTCACACGTACGCTCCCCCTAAAGCGTTGTCGTACCCTCCCCTGGACCCTAAACCGTCCCCGTCCCCTAACCCTAACCCTAGCCCGAACCCTAACCCTAACCCTTCCCCGAAGCCTGACCCTCACCTGTCCCCTAATCCTAACCCGTAGGCTAACACTAACCCGCGTCCTCACACTTACGCTCTCCCTAAAGCGTTGTCGTACCCTCACCTGGACCCTAAACCGTCCCCGGCCCCTAACCCTAACCCTAGCCCGAACCCTAACCCTAACCCTTCCCCAAAGCCTGACCCTCACCCGTCCCCTAATCCTAACCCGTACGCTAACACTAACCCGCGCCCTCAATCGTACGCTACCCCTAAAGCGTTGTCGTACCCTCCCCTGGACCCTAAACCGTCCCCGTCCCCTAACCCTAGCCCGAACCCTAACCCTAACCCTTCCCCGAAGCCTGACCCTCACCGGTCCCCTAATCCGAACCCGTACGCTAACACTAACGCACGACCTCACACGTACGCTCCCCCTAAAGCGTTGTTGTACCCTCCCCTGGACCCTAAACCATCCCCGTCGCCTAACCCTAACCCTAGCCCGAACCCTAACCCTAACCCTTCCCCGAAAACTGACCCTCACCCGTCCGATAATCCTAACCCGTACGCTAACACTAACCCGCGCCCTCACACGTATGCTCCCCCTAAAGCGTTGTCGTACCCTCCCTTGGACCCTAAACCGTCCCCGTCCCCTAACCCTAACCCTAGCCCGAACCCTAACCCTAAACCTTCCCCGAAGCCTGACCCTCACACGTCCCCTAATCCTAACCCGTACGCTAACAGTAACCTGCGCCCTCACACCTACGCTCCCCCTAAAGCGTTGTCGTACCCTCACCTGGACCCTAAACCGTCCCCGTCCCCTAACCCTAACCCTAGCCCGAATACTAACCCTAAACCTTCCCCGAAGCCTGACCCTCACCCATCCCCTAATCCTAACCCGTACGCTAACACTAACCCGCGCCCTCACACGTACGCTCCCCCTAACGCGTTGTCCTACCCTCCCCTAGACCCTAAACCGTCCCCGTCCCCTAACCCTAACCCTAGCCCGAACCCTAACCCTAAACCTGCCCCGAAGCCTGACCCTCACCCATCCCTTATCCTAACCCGTACGCTAACACTAACCCGCGCCCTGACACGTACGCTCCCCCTAAAGCGTTGTCGTACCCTCCCCTGGACCCTAAACTGTCCCCGTCCCCTAACCCTAACCCTAGCCCGAACCCTAACCCTAACCCTTCCCCGAAGCCTGACCCTCACCCATCCCCTAATCCTAACCCGTACGCTAACACAAACCCGCGCCCTCACACGTACGCTCCCCCTAAAGCGTTGTCATACCCTCCCATGGACCCTAAACCGTCCCCGTCCCCTAACCCTAAACCTAGCCCGAATCCTAACCCTAACCCTTCCCCAAAGTCTGACACTCAACCGTCCCCTAATCCTAACCCGTACGCTAACACTAACTCGCGCCCTCAAACGTACGCTCCCCCTAAAACGTTGTTGTACCCTCACGTGGACCCTAAACCGTCCCCGTCTCTTAACCCGAACCCTAGCCCGAACCCTAACCCTAAACCTTCCCCGAAGCCTGACCCTCACCCATCCTCTAATCCTAACCCGTACGCTAACACTAACCCGCGCCCTCACACGTACGCTCCCCCTAAAGCATTGTTGTACCCTCCCCTGGACCCTAAACTGTCCCCGTCCCCTAACCCTAACCCTAGCCCGAACCCTAACCCTAACCCTTCCCCGAAGCCTAACCCTCACCCGTCCCCTAATCCTAACCCGTACGCTAACACTAACTCGCGCCCTCACACGTACGCTCCCTCTAAAGCGATGTCGAACCCTCCCCTGGACCCTAAACCGTCCCCGTCCCCTAACCCTAACCCTAGCCCGAACCCTAACCCTAGCCCTTCCCCGAAGCCTGACCCTCACCCGTCCCCTAATCCTAACCCGTACACTAACACTAACCCACGCCCTCACAGGTACGCTCCCCCTAAAGCGTTGTAGTAGCCAACCCTGGACCCTAAACCGTCCCCATCCCCTAACCCTAACCCTAGCCCGAACCCTAACCCTAACCATTCCAAGAAGCCTGACCCTCACTCATCCCCTAATCCTAACCCGTACGCTAACACTAACCCGCGCCCTAACACGTACGCTCCCCCTAAAGCGTTGTCGTACCCTCCCCTGGACCCTAAACCGTCCCCGTCCCCTAATCCTTACCCTAGCCCGAACCCTAACTCTAACCCTTCCCCGAAACCTGACCCTCACCCGTCCCCTAATCCTAACCCGAACGCTAACACTAACCCGCGCTCTCACACGTATGCTCCCCCTAAAGCGTTGTCGTACCCTCCCCTGGACCCTAAACCGCCCCCGTCCCCTAACCCTAACCCTAGCCCGAACCCTAACCCGAACGCTTCCCCAGAGCCTCACCCTCACCCGTCCCCTACTCTTAACCCGTACGCTAACACTAACTTGCGCCCTCACATGTACGCTCCCCCTAAAGCGTTGTCGAACCCTCCCCTGGACCCTAAACCGTCCCCGTCCCCTAACCCTAACCCTAGCCCGAACCCTAACCCTAACCCTTCCCCGAAGTCTGACCCTCACCCGTCCCCTAATCCTAACCCGTACACTAACACTAACCTGCGCCCTCAAACGTACGCTACCCCTAAAGCGTTGTAGTACCCTCCCCTGGACCCTAAACCGTCCCCGTCCCCTAACCCTAACCCTAGCCCGAACCCTAACCCTAACCCTTCCCCGAAGCCTGACCCTCACCCATCCCCTAATCCTAAACCGTACGCTAACACTAACCCGCCTCCTCACACGTACGCTCCCCCTAAAGCGTTGTCATACCCTCCCATGGACCCTAAACCGTCCCCGTCCCCTAACCCTAACCCTAGCCCGAACTCTAACCCTAACCCTTCCCCAGAGCCTGACCCTCACCCGTCCCCTAATCCTAACCCGTACGCTAACACTAACCCGTGCCCTCACACGTACGCTCCTCCTAAAGCGTTGACGTACCCTCCCCTGGACCCTAAACCGTCCCCGTCCCCTAACCCTAACCCTAGCCCGAACCCTTACCCTAACCCTTCCCCAGAGCCTGACACTCACCCGTCCCCTAATCCTAACCCGTACGATAACACTAACTCGCGCCCTCACACGTACGCTCCTCCTAAAACGTTGTCGTCTCCTCACCTGGACCCTACACCGTCCCAGTCCCCTAACCCTAACCCTAGCCCGAACCCTAACCCTAACCCTTCCCCTAAGCCTGACCCTCACCAATCCCCTAATCCTAACCCGTACGCTAACACGAACCGGCGGCCTCACACCTGCAAACCCCCTAAAGAGTTGTCCTACCCTACCCTGGACCCTAAACCGTCCCCGTCCCCTAACCCTAACCCTAGCCCGAACCCTAACCCTAACCCTTCCCCGAAGGCTGACCCTCACCCGTCCCCTAATCCTAATCCGTACGCTAACACTAACCCGCGCCCTCACAC
The DNA here is from genome assembly GCF_951394435.1 of Stenella coeruleoalba. Classification (NCBI taxonomy): domain Eukaryota; kingdom Metazoa; phylum Chordata; class Mammalia; order Artiodactyla; family Delphinidae; genus Stenella; species Stenella coeruleoalba. The sequence goes on from NW_027646381.1 coordinate 3,621, forward strand.
GTACGCTCCTCCTAAAGCGTTGTAGTACCCTCCCCTGGACCCTAAACCGTCCCCGTCCCTTAACCCTAACCCTAGCCAGAACCCTAACCCTAACCCTTCCCCGAAGCCTGACCCTCACCCGTCCCCTAATCCTAACCCGTACGCTAACACTAACCCGCGCCCTCACACGTACGCTCCCCCTAATGCATTGTCATACCCTCCCATGGACCCTAAACCGTCCCCGTCCCCTAACCCTAAACCTAGCCCGAACCCTAACCCTAACCCTTCCCCGAAGTCTGACACTCACCCGTCCCCTAATCCTAACCCGTACGCTAACACTAACTCGCGCCCTCACACGTACGCTCCCGCTAAAGCGTTGTCGTACCCTCACCTGGACCCTAACCCGTCCCCGTCTCCTAACCCTAACCCTAGCCCGAACCCTAACCCTAACACTTCCCCGAAGCCTGACCCTCACCCGTCCCCTAATCCTAACCCGTATGCTAACACTAACCCGCGCCCTCACACGTACGCTCCCCCTAAAGCGTTGTCGTACCCTCCCCTGGACCCTAAACCGTCCCCGTCCCCTAACCCTAACCCTAGCCCGAACCCTAACCCTAAACCTTACCCGAAGCCTGACCCTCACCCGTCCCCTAATCCTAACCCGTACGCTAACACTAACCCGCGCCCTCACACGTACGCACGCCCTAAAGCGTTGTCGTACCCTCCCCTGGACCCTAAACCGTCCCCGTCCCCTAACCTTAATGCTAGCCCGAACCCTAAACCTAACCCTTCCCCAGAGCCTGACCCTCACCCGTCCCCTAATCCTAACCCGTACGCTAACACTAACTCGCGCCCTCACACGTACGCTCCCCCTAAAACGTTGTCGTCCCCTCACCTGGACCCTAAACCGTCCCCGTCCCCTAACCCTAACCCTAGCTCGAACCCTAAACCTAACCCTTCCCCGAAGCCTGACCCTCACCCGTCCCCTAATCCTAACCCGTATGCTAACACTAACCCGCGGCCTCACACCTGCAAACCCCCTAAAGCGTTGTCCTACCCTACCCTGGACCCTAAACCGTCCCCGTCCCCTAACCCTAACCCTAGCCCGAACCCTAACCCTAACACTTCCCCGAAGCCTGACCCTCACCCGTCCCCTAATCCTAACCCGTACGCTAACACTAACCCGCCCCCTCACACGTACGCTCCCCCTAAAGCGTTGTCGTACCCTCCCCTGGACCCTAAACCGTCCCCGTCCCCTAACCCTAACCCTAGCCCGAACCCTAACCCTAACCCTTCCCCGAAGCCTGACTCTCACCTGTCCCCTAATCCTAACCCGTACGCTAACACTAACCCGCGCCCTCACACGTACGCTCCCCCTAAAGCGTTGTCGTACCCTCCCCTGGATCCTAAACCGTCCCGGTCCCCTAACCCTAACCCTAGCCCGAACCATAAGCCTAACCCTTCCCCCAACCTGACCCTCACCCGGCCCCTAATCTAACCCGTACGCTAACACTAACCCGCGCCCTCACACGTACGCACGCCGTAAAGCGTTGTCGTACCCTCCCCTGGACCCTAAACCGTCCCCGTCCCCTAACCCTAACGCTAGCCCGAACCCTAAACCTAACCCTTCCCCAGAGCCTGACCCTCAACCGTCCCCTAATCCTAACCCGTACGCTAACACTAGCTCGCGCCCTCACACGTACGCTCCCCCTAAAACGTTGTCGTCTACTCACCTGGACCCTAAACCGTCCCCGTCCCCTAACCCTAACCCTAGCCCGAACCCTAACCGTAACCCTTCCCCGAAGCCTGACCCTCACCAGTCCCCAATCTTAACCCGTACGCTAACACTAACCCACGCCCTCACACGTACGCTCCCCTTAAAGCGTTGTCGTACCCTCCCCTGGACCCTAAACTGCCCCCGTCCCCTAACCCTAACCCTAGCCCGAACCCTAACCCTAACCCTTCCCCGAAGCCTGACCCTCACCCGTCCCATAATCCTAACCCGTACGCTAACACTAACCCGCGCCCTCACATGTACGCTCCCCCTAAAGCGTTGTCGTACCCTCCCCTGGACCCTAAACCGTCCCCGTCCCCTAACCCTAACCCTAGCCCGAACCCTAACCGTAACCCTTCCCCGAAGCCTGACCCTCCCCCTCCCCTAATCCTAACCCGTACGCTAACACTAACCCACGCCCTCACACGTACGCTCCCCCTAAAGCGTTGTCGTACCCTCCCCTGGACCCTAAACCTTCCCCGTTCCCTAACGCTAACCCTAGCCCGAACGGTAACCCTAACACTACCCCGAAGCCTGACCCTCACCCGTCCCCTAATCCTAACCCGTACGCTAACACTAACCCGCGCCCTCCCATGTACGCTCCCCGTAAAGCGTTGTCGTACCCTCCACTGTACCCTAAACCGTCCCCGTCCCCTAACGCTAAACGTAGACCGAACCCTAACCCTAACCCGAACCCTAACCCTAACCCTTCCCCGAAGCCTGACCCTCACCCATCCCCTAATCCTAACCCGTACGCTAACACTAACCCGCACCCTCACACGTACGCTCCCCCTAAAGCGTTGTCCTACCCTACCCTGGACCCTAAACCGTCCCCGTCCCCTAACCCTAACCCTAGCCCGAACCCTAAACCTAACCCTTCCCCGAAGCCTGACCCTCACCCGTCCCCTAATCCTAATCCGTACGCTAACACTAACCCGTGCCCTCACACGTACGCTCCCCCTAAAGCGTTGTAGTACCCTCCCCTGGACCCTAAACCGTCCCCGTCCCCTAACCCTAACACTAGCCCGAAATCTAACCCTAATCCTTCCCCGAAGCCTGACCCTCACCCGTCCCCTAATCCTAACCTGTACGCTAACACTAACCCGCGCCCTCACACGTACGCTCCCCCTAAAGCATTGTCGTACCCTCCCCTGGACCCTAAACCGTCCCCGTCCCCTAACCCTAACCCTAGCCCGAACCCTAACCCTAACGCTTCCCCGAAGCCTGACACTCACCCGTCCCCTAATCCTAACCCGTACGCTAACACTAACCCGCGCCCTCACATGTACGCTCCCCCTAAAGCGTTGTCGTACCCTCACCTGGACCCTAAAACGTCCCCGTCCCATAACCCTTACCCTAGCCCGAAACCTAACCGTAACCCTTCCCCGAAGCCTGACCCTCACCCGTCCCCTAATCCTAACCCGTACGCTAACACTAACCCACGCCCTCACACGTACGCTCCCCTAAAGCGTTGTCGTACCCTCCCCTGGACCCTAAACCGTCCCCGTCCCCTGACGCTAACCCTAGCCCGAACCGTAACCCTAACACTTCCCCGAAGCCTGACACTCACACGTCCCCTAATCCTAACCCGTACGCTAACACTAACCCGGGCCCTCACACATACGCTCCCCCTAAAGCGTTGTCGTACCCTCCCCTGGACCCTAAACCGTCCCCGTCCCCTAACCCTAACCCTAGCCTGAACCCTAACCCTAACGCTTCCCCGAAGCCTGACCCTCACCCGTCCCCTAATCCTAACCCGAACGCTAACACTAACCCGCGTCCTCACACGTACGCTCCCCCTAAAGCGTTGTCGTACCCTCCCCTGGACCCTAAACCGTCCCCGTCCCCTAACCCTAACCCTAGCCTGAACCCTAACCCTAATATTTCCCCAGAGCCTCACCCTCACCTGTCCCTTAATCTTAACCCGTACGCTAACACTAACTTGCGCCCTCACATGTACGCTCCCCCTAAAGCGTTGTCGAACCCTCCCCTGGACCCTAAACCGTCCCCGTCCCCTAACGCTAACCCTAGCCCGAACCATAACCCTAACCCTTCCCCGAAGCCAGACCCTCACCCGTCCCCTAATCCTAATCCGTACGCTAACACTAACCCGCGCCCTCACACGTACGCTACCGCTAAAGCGTTGTCGTACCCTCCCCTGGACCCTAAACCGTCCCGTCCCCTAACCCTAACCCTAGCCCGAACCCTAACCCTAACCCTTCCCCGAAGCCTGACCCTCACCGTCCCCTAATCCTAACCCGTCCGTTAACTCTTACCCGCGACCTCACACGTACGCTCCCCCTAAAGCGTTGTCGTACCGTCCCCTGGACACTAAACCGTCCCCGTCCCCTAACACTAACCCTAGACCGAACCCTAACCCTAACCCTTCCCCAGAGCCTGACCCTCACCCGTCCCCTAATCCTAACCCGTACGCTAACACTAACCCGCGCCCTCACACGTATGCTCCCCCTAAAGCGTTGTCGTACCCTCACCTGGACCCTAAACCGTCCCCGTCCCCTAACCCTAACCCTTGCCCGAACCCTAACCCTAACCCTTCCCTGAAGCCTGACCCTCACCCGTCCCCTAATCCTAACCCGTACGCTAACACTAACCCGCGCCCTCACACGTACGCTCCCCCTAAAGCGTTGTCGAACCCTCCCCTGGACCCTAAACCGTCCCCGTCTCCTAACCCTAACCCTAGCCGGAACCCTAAACCTAAACCTTCCCCGAAACCTGACCCTCACCCATCCCCTAATCCTAACCCATACGCTAACACTAACCCACGCCCTCACACGTACGCTCCCCTTAAAGCGTTGGCGTACCCTCCCCTGGACCCTAAACCGTCCCCGTCCCCTAACGCTAACCCTAGCCCGAACCATAACCCTAACTCTTCCCCGAAGCCTGACCCTCACCCGTCCCATAATCCTAACCCGTACGCTAACACTAAGTGGCGCCCTCACACGTACGCTCCCCCTAAAGCATTGTCATACCCTCCCCTGGACCCTAAACCGTCCCCGTCCCCTAACCCTAACCCTAGCCCGAACCCTAAACCTAACCCTTCCCCGAAGCCTGACCCTCACACGTCCCCTAATCCTAACCCGTACGCTAACACTAACCCGCGCCCTCACATGTACGCTCCCCCTAAAGCGTTGTCGTACCCTCCCCTGGACCCTAAACGGTACCCGTCCCCTAACCCTAACCCTAGCCCGAACCCTAAACCTAACCCTTCCCCGAAGCCTGACCCTCACCCGTCCCCTAATCCTAACCCGTACGCTAACTCTAACCCGCGCCCTCACACGTACGCTCCCCCTAAAGCGTTGTCGTACCCTCCCCTGGACCCTAAACCGTCCCCGTCCCCTAACACTAACCCTAGACCAAACCCTTACCCTAACAATTTCCGAAGCCTGACCCTCACCCGTCCCCTAATCCTAACCCGTACGTTAACACTAACCCGCACCCTCACACGTACGCTCCCCCAAAAGCGTTGTCGTAACCTCACCTGGACCCTAAACTGTCCCCATCCCCTAACCCTAAACCTAGCCCGAACCCTAACCCTAACCCTTCCCCGAAGCCTGACCCTCACCCGTCCCCTAATCCTAACCCGTACGCTAACACTAACCCGCGCCCTCACACGTACGCTCCCCCTAAAGCGTTGTCGTACCCTCCCCTGGACCCTAAGCCATCCCCGTCCCCTAACGCTATCCCTAGCCCGAACCGTAACCCTAACCCTTCCCCGAAGCCTGACCCTCACCAGTCCCCTAATCCTAACCCGTACGCTAACACTAACCCGCGCCCTCACACGTACGCTCCTCGTAAAGCGTTGTCGTACCCTCTCCTGGACCCTAAACCGTCCCCGTCCCCTAACCCTAACCCTAGCCCGAACCCTAACCCTAACCCTTCCCTGAAGCCTGACCCCCACCCGTCCCCTAATCCTAACAGGTACGCTAACACTAAACCGCGCCCTCACACGTACGCTCCCCCTAAAGCGTTGTCGTACCCTCCCCTGGACCCTAAACCGTCCCCGTCCCCTAACCCTAACCCTAGCCCGAACCCTAACCCTAACGCTTCCCCGAAGCCTGAGCCTCACCCGTCCCCTAATCCTAACCCGTACGCTAACACTAACCCGCGCCCTCACACCTACGCTCCCCCTAAAGCGTTGTCGTAACCTCCCCTGGACCCTAAGCCATCCCCGTCCCCTAACGCTAACCCTAGCCCGAACCGTAACCCTAACCCTTCCCCGAAGCCTGACCCTCACCAGTCCCCTAATCCTAACCCGTACGCTAACACTAACCCGCGCCCTCACACGTACGCTCCCCGTAAAGCGTTGTCGTACCCTCCCCTGGACCCTAAACCGTCCCCGTCCCCTAACCCTAACCCTAGCCCGAACCCTAACCCTAACCCTTCCCTGAAGCCTGACCCTCACCCGTCCCCTAATCCTAACAGGTACGCTAACACTAAACCGCGCCCTCACACGTACGCTCCCCCTAAAGCGTTGTCGTACCCTCCCCTGCACCCTAAACCGTCCCCGTCCCCTAACCCTAACCCTAGCCCGAACCCTAACCCTAACGCTTCCCCGAAGCCTGAGCCTCACCCGTCCCCTAATCCTAACCCGTACGCTAACACTAACCCGCGCCCTCACACGTATGCTCCCCCTAAAGCGTTGTCATACCCTCAACTGTACCCTAAACCGTCACCGTCACCTAACCATAACCCTAGCCCGAACCCTAACCCTAACCCTTCCCCGAAGTCTGACCCTCACCCGTCCCATAATCCTAAACCGTACGCTAACACTAACCCGCGCCCTCACACGTACGCTCCCCCTAAAGAGTTGTCCTACCCTCCCCTGGACCCTAAACCGTCCCCGTCCCCTAACCCTAACCCTAGCCCGAACCCTAACCCTTACCCTACCCGAAGCCTGACCCTCACCCGTCCCCTAATCCTAACCCTTACGCTAACACTAACCCGCGCCCTCACACGTACGATACCCCTAAAGCGTTGTCGTACCCTCCCCTGGACCCTAAACCGTCCCCGTCCCCTAACACTAACCCTAGACCGAACCCTAACCTTAACCCTTCCCCGAAGCCTGACCCTCACCCGTCTCCTAATCCTAACCCGTACGCTAACTCTAACCCGCGCCCTCACACGTACGCTCCCCCTAAAGTGTTGTCGTACCCTCCCCTGGACCCTAAACTGTCACCATCCCCTAACACTAACCCTAGACCGAACCCTAACCCTAACAATTCCCCGAAGCCTGACCCTCACCCGTCCCCTAATCCTAACCCGTACGCTAACACTAACCCTCGCCCTCACACATACGCTCCCCCAAAAGCGTTGTCTTACCCTCCCCTGGACCCAAAACCGGCCCCGTCTCCTAACCCTAACCCTAGCCCTAACCCTAACCTTAACCCTTCCCCGAAGCCTGACCCTCACCCGTCCCCTAATCCTAACCCGTACGCTAACACTAACCCGCGCCCTCACACGTACGCTCTCCCTAAAGCGTTGTCGTACCCTCACCTGGACTCTAAACCGTCCCCGTCCCCTAACCCTAACCCTAGCCCGAACCCTAACCCTAACACTTCCCCGAAGCCTGACCCTCACCCGGCGCCTAATCCTAACCCGTACACTAACACTAACCCGCGCCCTCACACGTACGCTCCCCCTAAAGTGTTGTCGTACCCTCCCCTGGACGCTAAACCCTCCCCGTCCCCTAACCCTAACCCTAGCCCGAAACCTAACCCTAACCCTTCCCCAGAGCCTGACCCTCACCCGTCCCCTAATCCTAACCCGTACGCTAACACTAACCCGCGCCCTCACACGTATGCTCCCCCTAAAGCGTTGTCGTACCCTCACCTGGACCCTAAACCGTCCCCGTCCCCTAACCCTAACCCTAGCCCGAACCCTAACCCTAACCCTTCCCCGAAGCCTGACCCTCACCCGTCCCCTAATCCTAAACCGTACGATAACACTAACCCGCGCCCTCATACCTACACTCCCCCTAAAGCGTTGTCGTACCCTCCCCTGAACCCTAAACCGTCCCCGTCCCCTAACCCTAAACCTAGCCCGAACCCTAACCCTAACCCTTCCCCGAAGCCTGACCGTCACCCGTCCCCTAATCCTAACCCGTACACTAACACTAACCCGCGCCCTCACACCTACGCTCCCCCTAAAGCATTGTCGTACCCTCCCCTGGACCCTATACCGTCCCCTAACCCTAACCCTAACCCTAGCCCGAACCCTAACCCTAACCCTTCCCCGAAGCCTGACCCTCACCCGTCCCCTAATCCTAACCCGTACGCTAACACTAACCCGCGCCCTCACACGTACGCTCCCCCTAAAGCGTTGTCGTACCCTCCCCTGGACCCTAAACCGTCCCCGTCCCCTAACCCTAACCCTAGCACGAACCCTAACCCTAACCCTTCCCCGAAGCCTGACCCTCACCCGTCCCCTAATCCTAACCCGTACGCTAACACTAACCCGCGCCCTCACACGTACGCTCCCCCTAAAGCGTTGTTGTACCCTCCCCTGGACCCTAATCCGTCCCCGTCCCCTACCCTAACCCTAGCCCGAACCCTAACCCTAACACTTCCCCAGAGCCTCACCCTCAGACGTCCCCTAATCCTAACGCGTACGCTAACACTAACCTGCGCCCTCACATGTACGCTCCCCCTAAAGCGTTGTCGTACCCTCCCCTGGACCCTAAACCGTCCCCGTCCCCTAACCCTAACCCTAGCCCGAACCCTAACCCTAACACTTCCCCGAAGCCTGACCCTAACCGGCCCCTAATCCTAACACGTACACTAACACTAACCCGCGCCCTCACACGTCCGCTCCCCCTAAAGTGTTGTCGTACCCTCCCCTGGACGCTAAACCCTCCCCGTCCCCTAACCCTAACCCTAGTCCGAACCCTAACCCTAACGCTTCCCCAGAGCCTGACCCTCACCCGTCCCCTAATCCTAACCCGTACGCTAACACTAACCCGCGCCCTCACACGTATGCTCCCCCTAAAGCATTGTCGTACCCTCACCTGGACCCTAAACCGTCCCCGTCCCCTAACCCTAACCCTAGCCCGAACCCTAACCCTAACCCTTCCCCGAAGCCTGACCCTCACCCGTCCCCTAATCCTAAACCGTACGCTAACACTAACCCACGCCCTCATACCTACACTCCTCCTAAAGCGTTGTCGTACCCTCCCATGAACCCTAAACCGTCCCCGTCCCCTAACCCTAACCCTAGCCCGAACCCTAACCCTAACCCTTCCCCGAAGCCTGACCGTCACCCGTCCCCTAATCCTAACCCGTACACTAACACTAACCCGCGCCCTCACACGTACGCTCCCTCTAAAGCGTTGTCGTACCCTCCCCTGGACCCTAAACCGTCCCCGTCCCCTAACCCTAACCCTAGCCCGAACCCTAACCCTAACCCTTCCCCGAAGCCTGACCCTCACCCGTCCCGTAATCCTAACCCGTACGCTAACACTAACCCGCGCCCTCACACGTACGCTCCCCCTAAAGCGTTGTCGTACTCTCCCCTGGACCCTAAACCGTCCCCGTCCCCTAACCCTAACCCTAGCACGAACCCTAACCCTAACACTTCCCCGAAGCCTGACCATCACCCGTCCCCTAATCCTAACCCGTACGCTAACACTAACCCACGCCCTCACACGTACGCTCCCCCTAAAGCGTTGTTGTACCCTCCCCTGGACCCTAATCCGTCCCCGTCCCCTACCCTAACCCTAGCCCGAACCCTAACCCTAACACTTCCCCAGAGCCTCACCCTCACCCGTCCCCTAATCCTAACCCGTACGCTAACACTAACCCGCGCCCTCACACCTACGCTCCCCCTAAAGAATTGTCGTACCCTCCCCTGGACCCTAAACCGTCCCCGTCACCTAACCCTAACCCTAGCCCGAACCCTAAACCTAACACTTCCCCGAAGCCTGACCCTCACCCGTCCCCTAATCCTAACCCGTACGCTAACACTAACCCGCTCCCTCACACCTACGCTCCCCCTAAAGCATTGTCGTACCCTCCCCTGGACTCTAAACCATCCCCGTCCCCTAACCCAAACCCTAGCCCGAACCCTAACCCTAACCCTTCCCCGAAGCCTGACTCTCACCCTTCCCCTAATCCTAACCCGTACGCTAACACTAACCCGCGCCCTCACACCTACGCTCCCCCTAAAGCGTTGTCGTACCCTCCCCTGGACCCTAAACCGTCCCCGTCCCCTAACCCTAACCCTAGCCCGAACCCTAACCTTAACCCTTCCCCGAAGCCTGACCCTCACCCGTCCCCTAATCCTAACCCGTACGCTAACACTAACCCACGCCCTCACACGTAGGCTCCCCCTAAAGCATTGTCGTACCCTCACCTGGACCCTAAACCGTCCCCGTCCCCTAACCCTAACCCTAGCCCTAACCCTAACCCTTCCCCGAAGCCTGACCCTCACCCGTCCCCTAATCCTAACCCGTACGCTAACACTCACCCGCGCCCTCACACCTACGCTCCCCCTAAAGCGTTGTCGTACCCTCCCCTGGACCCTAAACCGTCCCCGTCCCCTAACCCTAACCCTAGCTCGAACCCTAACCCTAACCCTTCCCCGAAGCCTGACCCTCACGCATCCCCTAATCCTAACCCGTACGCTATCACTAACACGCGCCCTCACACGTACGCACACCCTAAAGCGTTGTCGTACCCTCCCCTGGACCCTAAACCGTCCTCGTCCCCTAACCCTAACCCTAGCCCGAACCGTAACCGTATCCCTTCCCCGAAGCCTGACCCTCACCCGTCCCTTAATCCTAACCCGTACGCTAACACTAACCCGCGCCCTCACACGTACGCTCCCCCTAAAGCGTTGTCGTACCCTCCCCTGGACCCTAAACCGTCCCCGTCCCCTAACCCTAACCGTAGCCCGAACCCTAACCCGAACCCTTCCCCGAAGCCTGACCCTCACCCGTCCCCTAATCCTATCCCGTACGCTAACAATAACTGGCGCCCTCACACCTGCAATCCCCCTAAAGCGTTGTCGTACCCTCCCCTGGACCCTAAACCGTCCCCGTCCCCTAACCTTCACCCTAGCCCGAACCCTAAACCTAAGCTTTCCCCGAATCCTGACCCTCACCCGTCCCCTAATCCTAACCCGTAAGCTAACTCTAACCCACGCCCTCACACGTACGCTCCCCCTAAAGCGTTGTCGTACCCTCCCCTGGACCCTAAACCGTCCCCGTCCCCTAACCCTAACCCTAGCCCGAACCCTAACCGTATCCGTTCCCCGAAGCCTGACACTCACCCGTCCCCTAATCCTAACCCGTACGCTAACACTAACCCACGCCCTCACACGTACGCTCCCCCTAAAGCGTTGTCCTACCCTCCCCTGGACCCTAAACCGTCCCCGTCCCCTAACCCTAATCCTAGCCCGAACCCTAACCCTAACCCTTCCCCGAAGCCTGACCCTCACCCGTCCCCTAATCCTAACCCGTACGCTAACACTCACCCGCGCCCTCACACCTACGCTCCCCCTAAAGCGTTGTCGTACCCTCCCCTGGACCCTAAACCGTCCCCGTCCCCTAACCCTAACCCTAGCTCGAACCCTAACCCTAACCCTTCCCCGAAGCCTGACCCTCACGCATCCCCTAATCCTAACCCGTACGCTATCACTAACACGCGCCCTCACACGTACGCACACCCTAAAGCGTTGTCGTACCCTCCCCTGGACCCTAAACCGTCCTCGTCCCCTAACCCTAACCCTAGCCCGAACCGTAACCGTATCCCTTCCCCGAAGCCTGACCCTCACCCGTCCCTTAATCCTAACCCGTACGCTAACACTAACCCGCGCCCTCACACGTACGCTCCCCCTAAAGCGTTGTCGTACCCTCCCCTGGACCCTAAACCGTCCCCGTCCCCTAACCCTAACCGTAGCCCGAACCCTAACCCGAACCCTTCCCCGAAGCCTGACCCTCACCCGTCCCCTAATCCTATCCCGTACGCTAACAATAACTGGCGCCCTCACACCTGCAATCCCCCTAAAGCGTTGTCGTACCCTCCCCTGGACCCTAAACCGTCCCCGTCCCCTAACCTTCACCCTAGCCCGAACCCTAAACCTAAGCTTTCCCCGAATCCTGACCCTCACCCGTCCCCTAATCCTAACCCGTAAGCTAACTCTAACCCACGCCCTCACACGTACGCTCCCCCTAAAGCGTTGTCGTACCCTCCCCTGGACCCTAAACCGTCCCCGTCCCCTAACCCTAACCCTAGCCCGAACCCTAACCGTATCCGTTCCCCGAAGCCTGACACTCACCCGTCCCCTAATCCTAACCCGTACGCTAACACTAACCCACGCCCTCACACGTACGCTCCCCCTAAAGCGTTGTCCTACCCTCCCCTGGACCCTAAACCGTCCCCGTCCCCTAACCCTAATCCTAGCCCGAACCCTAACCCTAACCCTTCCCCGAAGCCTGACCCTCACCCGTCCCCTAATCCTAACCCGTACGCTAACACTAAACCACGCCCTCACACGTAAGCTCCCCGTAAAGCGTTGTCGTACCCTCCCCTGGACCCTAAACCATCCCCGTCCCCTAACCCTAACCCTAGCCCGAACCCTAACCCTAAGCCTTCCCCGAAGCCTGACCCTCACCCGTCCCATAATCCTAACCCGTACGCTAACACTAACCCGCGCCCTCACATGTACGCTCACCCTAAAGCGTTGTCGTACCCTCCCCTGGACCCTAAACCTTCCCCGTCCCCTAATCCTCACCCTAGCCCGAACCCTAACCCTAACCCTTCCTCGAAGCCTGACCCTCACCCGTCCCCTAATCCTAACCCTTACGCTAACACTAACCCACGCCCTCACACCTACGCTCCCCCTAAACCTTTGTCGTACCCTCCCCTGGACCCTAAACCGTCCCCGTCCCCTAACCCTAACCTTAGCCCGAACCCTAACCGTATCCCTTCCCCGAAGCCTGACCCTAACCCGTCCCCTAATCCTAACCCGTACGCTAACACTAACCCGCGCCCTCACACGTACGCTCCCCCTAAAGCTTTGTCGTACTCTCCCCTGGACCCTAAACCGTCCCCGTGCCCTAACACTAATCCTAGCCCGAACCCTAACCCTAAAACTTCCCCGAAGCCTGACCCTCACCCGTCCCCTAATCCTAACCCGTACGCTAACACTAACACGCGCCCTCACACGTAAGCTCCCCCTAAAGCGTTTCGTACCCTCCACTGGACCCTAAACCGTCCCCGTCCCCTAACCCTAACCCTAGCCCGAACCCTAACCCTAACCCTTCCCCGAAGCCTGACCCTCACCCGTCCCCTAATCCTAACCCGTACGCTAACACTAACCCGCGCCCTCACACGTACACTCCCCCTAAAGCGTTGTCGTACCCTCCCCTGGACCCTAAACCGTCCCCGTCCCCTAACCCTATCCCTAGCCCGAACCCTAACCCTAACCCTTCCCCGAAGCCTGACCCTCACCCGTCCGCTAATCCTAACCCGTACGCTAACACTAACCCGTGCCCTCACACGTACGCTCCCCCTAAAGCGTTGTCGTACCCTCCCCTGGACCCAAAACCGTCCCCGTCCCATAAGCCTAAACCTAGCCCGAACCCTAACCCTAACCCTTCCCCGAAGCCTGACCCTCACCCGTCCCCTAATCCTAACCCGTACGCTAACACTAACCCGCGCCCTCACACGTACTCTCCCCCTAAAGCGTTTTCGTACCCTCCCCTGGTCCCTAAACCGTCGCCGTCCACTAACACTAAACTTAGCCCGAACCCTAACCCTAACCCTTCCCCGAAGCCTGACCCTCACCCGTCCCCTAATCCTAACCTGTACGCTAACACTAACCCGCGCCCTCACACCTACGCTCCCCCTAAAGCGTTGTCGTACCCTCCCCTGTACCCTAAACCATCCCCGTCCCCTAACCCTAACCCTAGCCCGAACCCTAACCCTAACCCTTCCCCGAAGCCTGACCCTCACCCGTCCCCTAATCCTAACCCGTACGCTAACACTAACCCACGCCCTCACACCTACGCTCCCCCTAAAGCTTTGTCGTACCCTCACCTGTACCCTAAACCGTCCCCGTCCCCTAACCCTAACCCTAGCCCGAACCCTAACCCTAACCCTTCCCCGAAGCCTGACCCTCACCCGTCCCCTAATCCTAACCCGTACGCTAACACTAAACTGCGCACTCACACGTACGCTCCCCTTAAAGCGTTGTCGTACCCTCCCCTGGACCCTAAACCGTCCCCATCCCCTAACCCTAACCCTAGCCCGAACCCTAACCCTAACCCTTCCCCGAAGCCTGACGCTCACCCATCCTCTAATCCTAACCCGTATGCTAACACTAACCCGCGCCCTCACACGTACGCTACCCTTAAAGCATTGTGGTACCCTCCCCTGGACCCTAAACCGTCCCCGTCCCCTAACCCTAACCCTAGCCCGAACCTTAACCCTAACCCTTCCCCGAAGCCTGACCCTCACCCGTCCGCTAATCCTAACCCGTACGCTAAAACTAACCCGCGCCCTCACACGTACGCTCCCTCTAAAGCGATGTCGTACCCTCCCCTGGACCCTAAACCGTCCCCGTCCCCTAAACCTAACCCTAGCCCGAACACTAACCCTAACCCTTCCCCGAAGCCTGACCCTCACCCGTCCCCTAATCCTAACCCGTACGCTAACATTAACCCGCGCCCTCACACTTTCGCTCCCCATAAAGCGTTGTCGTACCCTCCCCTGGACCCTAAACCGTCCCCGTCCCCCAACCCTAAACCTAGCCCGAACCCTAACCCTAACCCTTCCCCGAAGCCTGACCCTCACCCGTCCCTTAATCCTAACCCGTACGCTAACACTAACCCGCGCCCTCACACGTATGCTCCCCCTAAAGCGTTGTCGTACCCTCCCCTGGACCCTAAACCGTCCCCGTCCCATAAGCCTAAACCTAGCCCGCACCCTAAACCTTACCCTTCACCGAAGCCAGACCCTCACCCGTCCCCTAATCCTATCCCGTACGCTAACACTAACCTGCGCCCTCACACGTACTCTCCCCCTAAAGCGTTGTCGTACCCTCCCCTGGTCCCTAAACTGTCGCCGTCCACTAACCCTAAACCTAGCCCGAACCCTAACTCTAACACTTCCCCGAAGCCTGACCCTCACCCGTCCCCTAATCCTAACCCGTACGCTAACACTAACCCGCGCCCTCACACATACGCTCCCCCTAAAGCGTTGTCGTACCCTCCCCTGGACCCTAAACCGTCCCCGTCCCCTAACCCTAACCCTAGCCCGAACCCTAACCCTAACCCTTCCCCGAAGCCTGACCCTCACCCGTCCCCTAATCCTAACCCGTACGCTAACACTAACCCACGCCCTCACACCTACGCTCCCCCTAAAGCGTTGTCGTACCCTCACCTGGACCCTAAACCGTCCCCATCCCCTAACCCTAACCCTAGCCCGAACCCTAACCCTAAACCTTTCCCGAAGCCTGACCCTCACCCGTCCCCTAATCCTAACCCGTACGCTAACACTAACCCGCCCCCTCACACGTACACTCCCCCTAAAGAGTTGTCCTACCCTCCCCTGGACCCTAAACCGTCCCCGTCCCCTAACCCTAACCCTAGCCCGAACCCTAACCCTTACCCTACCCGAAGCCTGACCCTCACCCGTCCCCTAATCCTAACCCTTACGCTAACACTAACCCGCGCCCTCACACGTACGATACCCCTAAAGCGTTGTCGTACCCTCCCCTGGACCCTAAACCGTCCCCGTCCCCTAACCCTAACCCTAGCCCGAACCGTAACCCTAACCCTTCCCCGAAGCCTGACCCTCACCCGTCTCCTAATCCTAACCCGTACGCTAACTCTAACCCGCGCCCTCACACGTGCGCTCCCCCTAAGGCGTTGTCGTACCCTCCCCTGGACCCTAAACCGTCCCCGTCCCCTAACACTAACCCTAGACCGAACCCTAACCCTAACAATTCCCCGAAGCCTGACCCTCACCCGTCCCCTAATCCTAACCCGTACGCTAACACTAACCCGCGCCCTCACACATACGCTCCCCCAAAAGCGTTGTCGTACCCTCCCCTGGACCCAAAACCGGCCCCGTCTCCTAACCCTAACCGTAGCCCTAACCCTAACCCTTACCCTTCCCCGAAGCCTGACCCTCACCCGTCCCCTAATCCTAACCCGTACGCTAACACTAACCCGTGCCCTCACACGTACGCTCTCCCTAAAGTGTTGTCGTACCCTCCCCTGGACCCTAAACCGTCCCCGTCCCCTAACCCTAACCCTAGCCCGAACCCTCACCCTTACCCTTCCCCGAAGCCTGACCCTCACCTGTCCCCTAATCCTAACCCGTACGCTAACGCTAACCCGTGCCCTCACACGTACGCTACCCCTAAAGCGTTGTCGTACCCTCCCTTGGTCCCTAAACCGTCGCCGTCCACTAACCCTAAACCTAGCCCGAACCCTAACCCTAACCCTTCCCCGAAGCCTGACACTCACCCGTCCCCTAATCCTAACCCGAACGCTAACACTAACCCGCACCCTCACACATACGCTCCCCCTAAAGCGTTGTCGTACCCTCACCTGGACCCTAAACCGTCCCCGTCCCCTAACCCTAACCCTAGCCCGAACCCTAACCCTAACACTTCCTCGAAGCCTGACCCTCACCCGTCCGGTAATCCTAACCCGTACGCTAACACTAACCCACGCCCTCACACCTACGCTCCCTCTAAAGCGTTGTCGTACCCTCACCTGGACCCTAAACCGTCCCCGTCCCCTAACCCTAACCCTAGCCCGAACACTAACCCTAACCCTTCCCCGAAGCCTGACCCTCACCCGTCCCCTAATCCTAACCCGTACGCTAACACTAACCCGTGCCCTCACACGTACGCTCCTCCTAAAGCGTTGTCGTACCCTAACCTGGACCCTAAACCGTCCCCGTCCCCTAACCTTAACCCTAGCCGAACCCTAACCCTTACCCTTCCCCGAAGCCTGACCCTCACCCGTCCCAAATCCTAACCCGTACGCTAACACTAACCCGCGCCCTCACACCTACGTTCCCCCTAAAGCGTTGTCGTACCCTCCCCTGGACCCTAAACCGTCCCCGTCCCCTAACCCTAACCCTAGCTCGAACCCTAACCCTAACCCTTCCCCGAAGCCTGACCCTCACGCATCCCCTAATCCTAACCCGTACGCTAACACTAACACACGCCCTCACACGTACGCACCCCCTAAAGCGTTGTCGTACCCTCCCCTGGACCCTAAACCGTCCCCGTCCCCTAACCCTAACCCTAGCCCGAACCCTAAACCTAATACTTCCCCGAAGCCTGACCCTCACCCGTCCCCTAATCCTAACCCGTACGCTAACACTAACCCACGCCCTCACACTTACGCTCCCCCTAAAGCGTTGTCGTACCCTCACCTGGACCCTAAACTGTCCCCATCCCCTAACCCTAACCCTAGCCCGAACCCTAAACCTAACACTTCCCCGAAGCCTGACCCTCACCCATCCTCTAATCCTAAACCGTACGCTAACACTAACCCGCGCCCTCACACGTACGCTACCCTTAAAGCATTGTCGTACCCTCCCCTGGACCCTAAACCGTCCCCGTCCCCTAACCCTAACCCTAGCCCGAACCCTAACCCTAACCCTTCCCCGAAGCCTGACCCTCACCCGTCCCCTAATCCTAACCCGTACGCTAACACTAACCCGCGCCCTCACACGTACGCTCCCCCTGAAGCGATGTAATATCCTCCCCTGGACCCTAAACCGTCCCCGTCACCTAACCCTAACCCTAGCCCGAACCCTAACCCTAACCCTTCCCCGAAGCCTGACCCTCACCCGTCCCCTAATCCTAACCCGTACGCTAACACTGAGCCGCGCCCTCACACGTACGCTCCCCCTAAAGCGTTGTCGTACCCTTCCCTGGACCCTAAACCGTACCCGTCCCCTAACCCTAACCCTAGCCCGAACCCTAACCCTAAACCTTCCCCGAAGCCCGACCCTCACCCGTCCCCTAATCCTAACCCGTACGCTAACACTAACCCGCGCCCTCACATGTACGCTCCCCCTAAAGCGATCTCGGACCCTCCCCTGGACCCTAAACCGTCCCCGTCCCCTAACCCTAACACTAGCCCTAACCCGAACCCTAAACCTTCCCCGAAGCCTGACCCTCTCCCGTCCCCTAATCCTAACCCGTACGCTAACACTAACCCGCGCCCTCACACGTACGCTCCCCCTAAAGCGTTGTCGTACCCTCCCCTGGACCCTAAACCGTCCCCGTCCCCTAACCCTAACCCTAGCCCGAACCCTAACCCTAACCCTTCCCCGAAGCCTGACCCTCACCCATCCCCTAATCCTATCCCGTACGCTAACACTAATCTCAACTCTCCAGGTTTAAGGTATTCTTCCTTCAGCTAAAACATGCATGTGGAACCCAGAGTATGATCAACCGTGTGAACGGAGACGTGTTCAAATATGTCTCAGTTTTCCTCCCCTGGTACTCGGGTGCAACATTCCAGACGCTTTACTAACACTCTCCCGACTTGGAGAGTCTGTCCGTTTAACCTCCTGTTTGGCCCAGTTTGCAATTTCTGCGGAAGATGAACAGGAATAGCGAGAACCAATGAGAGACTAGCTGGAGGTGTCTGGACAGGCAAATTTAACTCTCATTTCCCACCAGGAAGAGGAAATAACCAAAGGCTCAGCGTGCCGTGCCGGAACCAGATTAGGGCCTGAAGCCACCCTGCGGTGTTGCGGCCAGCTCAAAAGAAAGGGAGTTGAAGAAAGGAGCTCAGGGGCACTGTAATTCACAAACCTGCAGAGTTATAAATGACAGCTATCGTCCAAAAATATACTGAAGTAAGGCTGCCAAGAGGAATTGAAAGCGGGGCAGAATTGCAGGAAACCGATTTCAGGAGGTAGACTGGAATTGCATTGAAAGCATAGGTAAAGAGGCAGAACGTCCACAATGATGCACTTGGCCAAAAAGGGCGTATGCGTTTTTTCCTGAATATATTCAGGAAAAAACGCATACGCCCTTTTTGGCCAACCAAGCAAGCTTGCAAAGGAAATCTGCACTACAATGAAGTCTCACTTCCCCCCGGTCAAAAGGGCCATCTGAAAAAAGTGTAAAATCCAGAAAGGCAGGACAGGCCATGGAGAACTGGGAGCCTTGTTATGCTGATGGGCGGGATGTAAATTGCCAACAGACACTCGGGAGAAGTGTATGGTGTTTCCTGAAACATCTAAAAAACAAAGCAACAGAGCCTAGGGCACTTCCACTTATGGTCCTATAGCTTAGGGAAATTAAAATCAAAAAGACACAGCCACCCCAAAGTTTGGGACGCCTCTGTTTACAAAAACCTCGTTTACAGTACAAGTTCAACATCGCAGAAAGTGAAAAATGCATAAAGAAGTTGTGGTATTTACTTACAAAGCAATATCACTCAGCAATGAAATCTATGTCATCAGGCCCTTAGCAGCACAATGAGTGGATTCAGGTACGATGATTCTAACTGAAATAAGTCACACAGAAAAAGAAACATCATAAGATATCAGTAATACACGGAATGTAAACTTGGCTACACAGGAACTGAATTACAGAACAGAACAGGGTCTCAAATTTAGAAAAGCAACTTATGCTTCCTTAAGGGGAAAGGTGAGTTGGTGTGCTGCATAAAACCAGAGATTGAAATGAGCACAGATAAAGTTCCTTAAGCCAAATATGGAATAGACAAGAGCTACTCCTTGCTCAACGAAATGGACTCAACACCGCATATTAAATGCCTAAGAATGTACCTGACTAGTAAGTATCTTAAAACCTATGGATTGCTATGTCTCCGAAAGAGAATCAAGCATGTGTACAGGGGCATAAACGCAGCAGTGATAGGATTGGAGAGGTTCGGTGAGCATGAAGACCCTTTGAAGTCATATTGCATGGTACCCAATCCACGGGTTTCAACTACCCAGGTTTAAGGTATTCTTCCTTCAGCTAAAACATGCATGTGGAACCTAGAGTATGATCAACCATGTGTTTGGGAGACGTGTTCAAATATGTCTCAGTTTTCGTACCCTGGTACTCGGGTGCAACATTCCAGACGCTTTACTAACACTCTCCCGACTTGGAGAGTCAGTCCCTTTAACCTCGTGTTTGGCCCAGTTGGCAATTTCTGCGGAAGATGAACAGGAATAGCGAGAACCAATGAGAGACTAGCTGGAGGTGTCTGGACGGGCAAATTTAACTCTCATTTCCCACCAGGAAGAGGAATTAACCAAAGGCTCAGCGTGCCGTGCCGGAACCAGATTAGGGCCTGAAGCCATCCTGGGGTGTTGCGGCCAGGTCACAAGAAAGCGAGTTGAAGAAAGGAGCTCAGGGGCACTGTAATTCACAAACCTGCAGAGTTATAAATGACAGCTATCGTCCAAAAATATACTGAAGTAAGACTGCCAAGAGGACTTGAAAGCGGGGCAGAATTGCAGGAAACCGATTTCAGGAGGTAGACTGGAATTGCATTGAAAGCATAGGAAAAGAGGCAGAACGTCCACAATGATGCACTTGGCCAAAAAGGGCGTATGCGTTTTTTCCTGAATATATTCAGGAAAAAACGCATACGCCCTTTTTGGCCAACCAAGCAAGCTTGCAAAGCAAATCTGCACTACAATGAAGTCTCACTTCCCCCCGGTCAAAAGGGCCATCTGAAAAAAGTGTAAAATCCAGAAAGGCAGGACAGGCCATGGAGAACTGGGAGCCTTGTTATGCTGATGGGCGGGATGTAAATTGCCAACAGACACTCGGAGAAGTGTCTGGTGTTTCCTGAAACATCTAAAAAACAAAGCAACAGAGCCTAGGGCACTTCCACTTATGGTCCTATAGCTTAGAGAAATTAAAATCAAAAACACACAGCCACCCCAAAGTTTGGGACGCCTATGTTTACAAGAACCTCGTTTACCGTTCAAGTTCAATATCACAGAAAGTGAAAAATGGATAAAGAACTTGTGGTACTTACGTACAATGCAGTATCACTCAGCAATGAAATCTATGTCATCAGGCCCGTAGCAGCATAATGAGTGGATTCAGGTATGATGATTCTAACTGAAATAATTCACACAGAAAAAGAAACATCATAAGATATCAGTAATACAAGGAATGTAAACTTGGCTACACAGGAACTGAATTCCAAAACAGAACAGGGTCTCAAATTTAGAAAACCAACTTATGCTTGCTTAAGGGGAAAGGTGAGTTGGGGTGCTGCATAAAACCAGAGATTGAAATGAGCACAGATAAAGTTCCTTAAGCCAAATATGGAATAGACAAGAGCTACTCCTTGCTCAACGAAATGGACTCAACACCCCATATTAAACGCCTAAGAATGTACCTGACTAGTAAGTATCTTAAAACCTATGGATTGCTATGTCTCCGAAAGAGAATCAAGCATGTGTACAGGGGCAAAAACGCAGCAGTGATAGGATTGGAGAGGTTCGGTGAGCAAATGAAGACCCTTTGAAGTCATATTGCATGGTACCCATTCCACGGGTTTCAACTACCCAGATTTAAGGTATTCTTCCTTCAGCTAAAACATGCATGTGGAACCTAGAGTATGATCAACTATGTGATCGGGAGACGTGTTCAAATATGTCTCAGTTTTCGTACCCTGGTACTCGGGTGCAACATTCCAGACGCTTTACTAACACTCTCCCGACTTGGAGAGTCAGTCCCTTTAACCTCCTGTTTGGCCCAGTTTGCAATTTCTGCGTAAGATAAACAGGAATAGAGAGAACCAATGAGAGACTAGCTGGAGGTGTTTGGACGGGCAAATTTAACTCTCATTTCCCACCAGGAAGACGAATTAACCAAAGGCTCAGCGTGCCGTGCCGGAACCAGATTAGGGCCTGAAGCCATCCTGGGGTGTTGCGGCCAGGTCACAAGAAAGCGAGTTGAAGAAAGGAGATCAGGGGCACTGTAATTCACAAACCTGCAGAGTTATAAATGACAGCTATCGTCCAAAAATATACTGAAGTAAGGCTGCCAAGAGGACTTGAAAGCGGGGCAGAATTGCAGGAAACTGATTTCAGGAGGCAGACTGGAATTGCACTGAAAGCATAGGAAAAGAGGCAGAACGTCCGCAATGATGCACTTGGCCAAAAAGGGCGTATGCGTTTTTTCCTGAATATATTCAGGAAAAAACGCATACGCCCTTTTTGGCCAACCAAGCAAGCTTGCAAAGCAAATCTGCACTACAATGAAGTCTCACTTCCCCCCGGTCAAAAGGGCCATCTGAAAAAAGTGTAAAATCCAGAAAGGCAGGACAGGCCATGGAGAACTGGGAGCCTTGTTATGCTGATGGGCGGGATGAAAATTGCCAACAGACACTCGGGAGAAGTGTATGGTGTTTCCTGAAACATCTAAAAAACAAAGCAACAGAGCCTAGGGCACTTCCAGTTATGGTCCTATAGCTTAGGGAAATTAAAATCAAAAAGACACAGCCACCCCAAAGTTTGGGACGCCTCTGTTTACAAGAACCTCGTTTACAGTACAAGTTCAACATCGCAGAAAGTGAAAAATGGATAAAGAAGTTGTGGTATTTACTTACAAAGCAATATCACTCAGCAATGAAATCTATGTCATCAGGCCCTTAGCAACACAATGAGTGGATTCAGGTACGATGATTCTAACTGAAATAAGTCACACAGAAAAAGAAACATCATAAGATATCAGTAATACAGGGAATGTAAACTTGGCTACACAGGAACTGAATTCCAGAACAGAACAGGGTCTCAAATTTAGAAAACCAACTTATGCTTGCTTAAGGGGAAAGGTGAGTTGGGGTGCTGCATAAAACCAGAGATTGAAATGAGCACAGATAAAGTTCCTTAAGCCAAATATGGAATAGACAAGAGCTACTCCTTGCTCAATGAAATGGACTCAACACCGCATATTAAACGCCTAAGAATGTACCTGACTTGTAAGTATCTTAAAACCTATGGATTGCTATGTCTCCGAAAGAGAATCAAGCATTTGTACAGGGGCATAAACGCAGCAGTGATAGGATTGGAGAGGTTCGGTGAGCAAATGAAGACCCTTTGAAGTCATAATGCATGGTACACATTACACGGGTCTCAACTCTCCAGGTTTAAGGTATTCTTCCTTCAGCTAAAACATGCATGTGGAACCCAGAGTATGATCAACCGTGTGAACGGGAGATGTGTTCAAATATGTCTCAGTTTTCATACCCTGGTACTCGGGTGCAACATTCCAGACGCTTTACTAACACTCTCCCGACTTGGAGAGTCAGTCCCTTTAACCTCCTGTTTGGCCCAGTTTGCAATTTCTGCGGAAGATGAACAGGAATAGCGAGAACCAATGGGAGACTAGCTGGAGGTGTCTGGACGGGCAAATTTAACTCTCATTTCCCACCAGGAAGAGGAATTAACCAAAGGCTCAGCGTGCCGTGCCAGAACCAGATTAGGGCCTGAAGCCATCCTGCGGTGTTGCGGCCAGGTCACAAGAAAGCGAGTTGAAGAAAGGAGCTCAGGGGCACTGTAATTCACAAACCTGCAGAGTTATAAATGACAGCTATCGTCCAAAAATAGACTGAAGTAAGGCTGCCAAGAGGACTTGAAAACAGGGCAGAATTGCAGGAAACCGATTTCAGGAGGTAGACTGGAATTGCATTGAAAGCATAGGTAAAGAGGCAGAACGTCCACAATGATGCACTTGGCCAAAAAGGGCGTATGCGTTTTTTCCTGAATATATTCAGGAAAAAACGCATACGCCCTTTTTGGCCAACCAAGCAAGCTTGCAAAGCAAATCTGCACTACAATGAAGTCTCACTTCCCCCCGGTCAAAAGGGCCATCTGAAAAAAGTGTAAAATCCAGAAAGGCAGGACAGGCCATGGAGAACTGGGAGCCTTGTTATGCTGATGGGCGGGATGTAAATTGCCAACAGACACTCGGGAGAAGTGTATGGTGTTTCCTGAAACATCTAGAAAACAAAGCAACAGAGCCTAGGGCACTTCCACTTATGGTCCTATAGCTTAGGGAAATTAAAATCAAAAAGACACAGCCACCCCAAAGTTTGGGACGCCTCTGTTTACAAAAACCTCGTTTACAGTACAAGTTCAACATCGCAGAAAGTGAAAAATGCATAAAGAAGTTGTGGTATTTACTTACAAAGCAATATCACTCAGCAATGAAATCTATGTCATCAGGCCCTTAGCAGCACAATGAGTGGATTCAGGTACGAAGATTCTAACTGAAATAAGTCACACAGAAAAAGAAACATCATAAGATATCAGTAATACACGGAATGTAAACTTGGCTACACAGGAACTGAATTACAGAACAGAACAGGGTCTCAAATTTAGAAAAGCAACTTATGCTTCCTTAAGGGGAAAGGTGAGTTGGGGTGCTGCATAAAACCAGAGATTGAAATGAGCACAGATAAAGTTCCTTAAGCCAAATATGGAATAGACAAGAGCTACTCCTTGCTCAACGAAATGGACTCAACACCGCATATTAAATGCCTAAGAATGTACCTGACTAGTAAGTATCTTAAAACCTATGGATTGCTATGTCTCCGAAAGAGAATCAAGCATGTGTACAGGGGCATAAACGCAGCAGTGATAGGATTGGAGAGGTTCGGTGAGCATGAAGACCCTTTGAAGTCATATTGCATGGTACCCAATCCACGGGTTTCAACTACCCAGGTTTAAGGTATTCTTCCTTCAGCTAAAACATGCATGTGGAACCTAGAGTATGATCAACCATGTGTTTGGGAGACGTGTTCAAATATGTCTCAGTTTTCGTACCCTGGTACTCGGGTGCAACATTCCAGACGCTTTACTAACACTCTCCCGACTTGGAGAGTCAGTCCCTTTAACCTCCTGTTTGGCCCAGTTTGCAATTTCTGCGGAAGATGAACAGGAATAGCGAGAACCAATGAGAGACTAGCTGGAGGTGTCTGGACGGGCAAATTTAACTCTCATTTCCCACCAGGAAGAGGAATTAACCAAAGGCTCAGCGTGCCGTGCCGGAACCAGATTAGGGCCTGAAGCCATCCTGCGGTGTTGCGGCCAGGTCACAAGAAAGCGAGTTGAAGAAAGGAGCTCAGGGGCACTGTAATTCACAAACCTGCAGAGTTATAAATGACAGCTATCGTCCAAAAATATACTGAAGTAAGGCTGCCAAGAGGACTTGAAAGCGGGGCAGAATTGCAGGAAACCGATTTCAGGAGGTAGACTGGAATTGCATTGAAAGCATAGGAAAAGAGGCAGAACGTCCACAATGATGCACTTGGCCAAAAAGGGCGTATGCGTTTTTTCCTGAATATATTCAGGAAAAAACGCATACGCCCTTTTTGGCCAACCAAGCAAGCTTGCAAAGCAAATCTGCACTACAATGAAGTCTCACTTCCCCCCGGTCAAAAGGGCCATCTGAAAAAAGTGTAAAATCCAGAAAGGCAGGACAGGCCATGGAGAACTGGGAGCCTTGTTATGCTGATGGGCGGGATGTAAATTGCCAACAGACACTCGGAGAAGTGTATGGTGTTTCCTGAAACATCTAAAAAACAAAGCAACAGAGCCTAGGGCACTTCCACTTATGGTCCTATAGCTTAGAGAAATTAAAATCAAAAACACACAGCCACCCCAAAGTTTGGGACGCCTATGTTTACAAGAACCTCGTTTACCGTTCAAGTTCAATATCACAGAAAGTGAAAAATGGATAAAGAACTTGTGGTACTTACGTACAATGCAGTATCACTCAGCAATGAAATCTATGTCATCAGGCCCGTAGCAGCATAATGAGTGGATTCAGGTATGATGATTCTAACTGAAATAATTCACACAGAAAAAGAAACATCATAAGATATCAGTAATACAAGGAATGTAAACTTGGCTACACAGGAACTGAATTCCAAAACAGAACAGGGTCTCAAATTTAGAAAACCAACTTATGCTTGCTTAAGGGGAAAGGTGAGTTGGGGTGCTGCATAAAACCAGAGATTGAAATGAGCACAGATAAATTTCCTTACGTCAAATATGGAATAGACAAGAGCTACTCCTTGCTCAACGAAATGGACTCAACACCCCATATTAAACGCCTAAGAATGTACCTGACTAGTAAGTATCTTAAAACCTATGGATTGCTATGTCTCCGAAAGAGAATCAAGCATGTGTACAGGGGCATAAACGCAGCAGTGATAGGATTGGAGAGGTTCGGTGAGCAAATGAAGACCCTTTGAAGTCATATTGCATGGTACCCATTCCACGGTTTACAACTACCCAGGTTTAAGGTATTCTTCCTTCAGCTAAAACATGCATGTGGAACCCAGAGTATGATCAACCGTGTGAACGGGAGACGTGTTCAAATATGTCTCAGTTTTCGTACCCTGGCACTCGGGTGCAACATTCCAGACGCTTTACTAACACTCTCCCGACTTGGAGAGTCAGCGCCTTTAACCTCCTGTTTGGCCCAGTTTGCAATTTCTGCGGAAGATGAACAGGAATAGCGAGAACCAATGAGAGACTAGCTGGAGGTGTCTGGACGGGCAAATTTAACTCTCATTTCCCACCAGGAAGAGGAATTAACCAAAGGCTCAGCGTGCCGTGCCGGAACCAGATTGGGCCTGAAACCATCCTGCGGTGTTGCGGCCAGCTCACAAGAAAGCGAGTTGAAGAAAGGAGCTCAGGGGCACTGTAATTCACAAACCTGCAGAGTTATAAATGACAGCTATCGTCCAAAAATATACTGAAGTAAGGCTGCCAAGAGGACTTGAAAGCGGGGCAGAATTGCAGGAAACCGATTTCAAGAGGTAGACTGGAATTGCATTGAAAGCATAGGAAAAGAGGCAGATCGTCCACAATGATGCACTTGGCCAAAAAGGGCGTATGCGTTTTTTCCTGAATATATTCAGGTAAAAACGCATACGCCCTTTTTGGCCAACCAAGCAAGCTTGCAAAGGAAATCTGCACTACAATGAAGTCTCACTTCCCCCCGGTCAAAAGGGCCATCTGAAAAAAGTGTAAAATCCAGAAAGGCAGGACAGGCCATGGAGAACTGGGAGCCTTGTTATGCTGATGGGCAGGATGTAAATTGCCAACAGACACTCGGGAGCAGTGTATGGTGTTTCCTGAAACATCCAAAAAAACAAAGCAACAGAGCCTAGGGCACTTCCACTTATGGTCCTATAGCTTAGGGAAATTAAAATCAAAAAGACACAGCCACCCCAGAGTTTGGAACGGCTCTGTTTACAAGAACCTCGTTTACAGTACAAGTTCAACATCGCAGAAAGTGAAAAATGGATAAAGAAGTTGTGGTATTTACTTACAAAGCAATATCACTCAGCAATGAAATCTATGTCATCAGGTCCTTAGCAGCACAATGAGTGGATTCAGGTATGATGATTCTAACTGAAATAAGTCACACAGAAAAAGAAACATCATAAGATATCAGTAATACACGGAATGTAAACTTGGCTACACAGGAACTGAATTACAGAACAGAACAGGGTCTCAAATTTAGAAAACCAACTTCTGCTTGCTTAAGGGTAAAGGTGAGTTGGAGTGCTGCATAAAACCAGAGATTGAAATGAGCACAGATAAGTTCCTTAAGCCAAATATGGAATAGACAAGAGCTACTCCTTGCTCAACGAAATGGACTCAACACCGCATATTAAACGCCTAAGAATGTACCTGACTAGTAAGTATCTTAAAACCTATGGATTGCTATGTCTCCGAAAGAGAATCAAGCGTGTGTACAGGGGCATAAACGCAGCAGTAATAGGATTGGAGAGGTTCGGTGAGCAAATGAAGACCCTTTGAAGTCATATTGTATGGTACCCATTCCACGGGTCTCAACTCTCCAGGTTTAAGGTATTCTTCCTTCAGCTAAAACATGCATGTGGAACCCAGAGTATGATCAACCGTGTGAACGGGAGACGTGTTCAAATATGTCTCAGTTTTCCTCCCCTGGTACTCGGGTGCAACATTCCAGACGCTTTACTAACACTCTCCCCACTTGGAGAGTCAGTCCCTTTAACCTCCTGTTTGGCCCAGTTTGCAATTTCTGCGGAAGATGAACAGGAATAGGGAGAACCAATGAGAGACTAGCTGGAGGTGTCTGGCGGGCAAATTTAACTCTCATTTCCCACCAGGAAGAGGAAATAACCAAAGGCTCAGCGTGCCGTGCCGGAACCAGATTGGGCCTGAAGCCATCCTGCGGTGTTGCGGCCAGCTCACAAGAAAGCGAGTTGAAGAAAGGAGCTCAGGGGCACTGTAATTCACAAACCTGCAGAGTTATAAATGACAGCTATCGTCCAAAAATATATTGAAGTAAGGGTGCCAAGAGGACTTGAAATCGGGGCAGAATTGCAGGAAACCGATTTCAGGAGGTAGACTGGAATTGCATTGAAAGCCTAGGAAAAGAGGCAGAACATCCACAATGATTCACTTGGCCAAAAAGGGCGTATGCGTTTTTTCCTGAATATATTCAGGAAAAAACGCATACGCCCTTTTTGGCCAACCAAGCAAGCTTGCAAAGGAAATCTGCACTACAATGAAGTCTCACTTCCCCCCTGTCAAACGGGCCATCTGAAAAAAGTGTAAAATCCAGAAAGGCAGGACAGGCCATGGAGAACTGGGAGCCTTGTTATGCTGATGGGCGGGATTTAAATTGCCAACAGAAACTCGGGAGAAGTGTATGGTGTTTCCTGAAACATCTAAAAAACAAAGCAACAGAGCCTAGGGCACTTCCACTTATGGTCCTATAGCTTAGGGAAATTAAAATCAAAAAGATACAGCCACCCCAATGTTTGGGACGCCTCTGTTTACAACAACCTCGTTTACCGTACAAGTTCAATATCACAGAAAGTGAAAAATGGATAAAGAACTTGTGGTACTTACGTACAATGTAGTATTACTCAGCAATGAAATCTATGTCATCAGGCCCGTAGCAGCATAATGAGTGGATTCAGGTACGATGATTCTAACTGAAATAAGTCACACAGAAAAAGAAACATCATAAGATATCACTAATACACGGAATGCAAACTTGGCTACACAGGAACTGAATTCCAAAATAGAACAGGGTCTCATATTTAGACAACCAACTTATGCTTGCTTAAGGGTAAAGGTGAGTTGGTGTGCTGCATAAAACCAGAGATTGAAATGAGCACAGATAAAGTTCCTTAAGCCAAATGTGGAATAGACAAGAGCTACTCCTTGCTCAACGAAATGGACTCAACACACCATATTAAACGCCTTAGAATGTATCTGACTATTAAGTATCTTAAAACCTATGGATTGCTATGTCTCCAAAACAGAATCAAGCATGTGTACAGGGGCATAAACGCAGCAGTGATAGGATTGGAGAGGTTCTGTGAGCAAATGAAGACCCTTTGAAGTCACATTGCATGGTACCCATTCCACGGGTCTCAACTCTCCAGGTTTAAGGTATTCTTCCTTCAGCTAAAACATGCATGTGGAACCCAGAGTATGATCAACCGTTTGAACGGGAGACGTGTTCAAATATGTCTCAGTTTTCCTCCCCTGGTACTCGGGTGCAACATTCCAGATGCTTTACTAACACTCTCCCCACTTGGAGAGTCAGCGCCTGTAACCTCCTGTTTGGCCCAGTTTGCAATTTCTGCGGAAGATGAACAGGAATAGGGAGAACCAATGAGAGACTAGCTGGAGGTGTCTGGACGAGCAAATTTAACTCTCATTTCCCACCAGGAAGACGAAATAACCAAAGGCTCAGCGTGCCGTGCAGGAACCAGATTAGTGCCTGAAGCCATCCTGCGGTGTTGCGGCCAGGTCACAAGAAAGCGAGTTGAAGAAAGGAGCTCAGGGGCACTGTAATTCACAAACCTGCAGAGTTATAAATGACAGCTATCGTCCAAAAATATACTGAAGTAAGGTTGCCAAGAGGAATTGAAAGCGGGGAAGAATTGCAGGAAACCGATTTCAGGAGGTAGACTGGAATTGCATTTCAAGCATAGGAAAAGAGGCAGAACGTCCACAATGATGCACTTGGCCAAAAAGGGCGTATGCGTTTTTTCCTGAATATATTTAGGAAAAAACGCATACGCTGTTTTTGGCCAACCAAGCAAGCTTGCAAAGGAAATCTGCACTACAATGAAGTCTCACTTCCCCCTGGTCAAAAGGGCCATCTGAAAAAAGTGTAAAATCCAGAAAGGCAGGACAGGCCATGGAGAACTGGGAGCCTTGTTATGCTGATGGGCGGGATGTAAATTGCCAACAGACACTCGGGAGAAGTGTATGGTGTTTCCTGAAACATCTAAAAAACAAAGCAACAGAGCCTAGGGCACTTCCACTTATGGTCCTATAGCTTAGGGAAATTAAAATCAAAAAGACACAGCCACCCCAATGTTTGGAACGGCTCTGTTTACAACAACCTCGTTTACAGTACAAGTTCAATATCACAGAAAGTGAAAAATGGATAAAGAAGTTGTGGTATTTACTTACAAAGCAATATCACTCAGCAATGAAATCTATGTCATCAGGCCCTTAGCAGCACAATGAGTGGATTCAGGTATGATGATTCTCACTGAAATAAGTCACACAGAAAAAGAAACATCATAAGATATCAGTAATACATGGAATGTAAACTTGGCTACACAGGAACTGAATTACAGAACAGAACAGGGTCTCAAATTTAGAAAACCAACTTATGCTTGCTTAACGGTAAAGGTGAGTTGGGGTGCTGCATAAAACCAGAGATTGAAATGAGCACAGATAAATTTCCTTAAGCCATATATGGAATAGACAAGAGCTACTCCTTGCTCAACGAAATGGACTCAACACCGCATATTAAACACCTAAGAATGTACCTGACTAGTAAGTATCTTAAAACCTATGGATTGCTATGTCTCCGAAAGAGAATCAAGCATGTGTACAGGGGCATAAATGCAGCAGTGATAGGATTGGAGAGGTTCGGTGAGCAAATGAAGACCCTTTGAAATCATATTGCATGGTTCCCATTCCACTGGTTTCAACTACCCAGGTTTAAGGTATTCTTCCTTCAGCTAAAACATGCATGTGGAACCTAGAGTATGATCAACGATGTGATCGGGAGGCGTGTTCAAATATGTCTCAGTTTTCGTACCCTGGTACTCGGGTGCAACATTCCAGACGCTTTACTAACACTCTCCCCACTTGGAGAGTCAGCGCCTTTAACCTCCTGTTTGGCCCAGTTGGCAATTTCTGCGGAAGATGAACAGGAATAGGGAGAACCAATGAGAGACTAGCTGGAGGTGTCTGGACGGGCAAATTTAACTCTCATTTCCCACCAGGAAGAGGAATTAACCAAAGGCTCAGAGTGCCGTGCCGGGACCAGATTAGGGCCTGAAGCCATCCTGGGGTGTTGCGGCCATGTCACAAGAAAGCGAGTTGAAGAAAGGAGCTCAGGGGCACTGTAATTCACAAAACTGCAGAGTTATAAATGACAGCTATCGTCCAAAAATATACTGAAGTAAGGCTGCCAAGAGGACTTGAAAATGGGGCAGAATTGCAGGAAACCGATTTCAGGAGGTAGACTGGAATTGCATTGAAAGCATAGGAAAAGAGGCAGAACGTCCACAATGATGCACTTGGCCAAAAAGGGCGTATGCGTTTTTTCCTGAATATATTCAAGAAAAAACGCATACGCCCTTTTTGGCCAACCAAGAAGCTTGCAAAGGAAATCTGCACTACAATGAAGTCTCACTTCCCCCCAGTCAAAAGGGCCATCTGAAAAAAGTGTAAAATCCAGAAAGGCAGGACAGGCCATGGAGAACTGGGAGCCTTGTTATGCTGATGGGCGGGATGTAAATTGCCAACAGACACTCGGGAGAAGTGTATGGTGTTTCCTGAAACATCTAAAAAACAAAGCAACAGAGCCTAGGGCACTTCCACTTATGGTCCTATAGCTTAGGGAAATTAAAATCAAAAAGACACAGCCACCCCAAAGTTTGGGATGCCTCTGTTTACAAGAACCTCGTTTACAGTACAAGTTCAACATCGCAGAAAGTGAAAAATGGATAAAGAACTTGTGGTACTTACGTACAATGCAGTATCACTCAGCAATGAAATCTATGTCATCAGGTCCGTAGCAGCATAATGAGTGGATTCAGGTATGATGATTCTAACTGAAATAAGTCACACAGAAAAAGAAACATCATAAGATATCAGTAATACACGGAATGTAAACTTGGCTACACAGGAACTGAATTCCAAAACAGAACAGGGTCTCAAATTTAGAAAACCAACTTATGCTTGCTTAAGGGGAAAGGTGAGTTGGGGTGCTGCATAAAACCAGAGATTGAAATGAGCACAGATAAAGTTCCTTAAGCCAAATATGGAATAGACAAGAGCTACTCCTTGCTCAACGAAATGGACTCAACACCCCATATTAAACGCCTAAGAATGTACCTGACTAGTAAGTATCTTAAATCCTATGGATTGCTATGTCTCCGAAAGAGAATCAAGCGTGTGTACAGGGGCATAAATGCAGCAGTGATAGGATTGGAGAGGTTCGGTGAGCAAATGAAGACCCTTTGAAGTCATATTGCATGGTACCCATTACACGGGTCTCAACTCTCAAGGTTTAAGGCATTCTTCCTTCAGCTAAAACATGCATGTGGAACCCAGAGTATGATTAACCGTGTGAACGGGAGACCTGTTCAAATATGTCTCAGTTTTCCTCCCCTGGTACTCGGGTGCAACATTCCAGATGCTTTACTAACACTCTCCTCACTTGGAGAGTCAGCGCCTTTAACCTCCTGTTTGGCCCAGTTTGCAATTTCTGCGGAAATTGAACAGGAATAGGGAGAACCAATGAGAGACTAGCTGGAGGTGTCTGGACGGGCAAATTTAACTCTCATTTCCCACCAGGAAGAGGAATTAACCAAAGGCTCAGCGTGCCGTGCCGGGACCAGATTAGGGCCTGAAGCCATCCTGTGGTGCTGCGGCCATGTCACAAGAAAGCGAGTTGAAGAAAGGAGCTCAGGGGCACTGTAATTCACAAACATGCAGAGTTATAAATGACAGCTATCGTCCAAAAATATACTGAAGTAAGGCTGCCAAGAGGACTTGAAAATGGGGCAGAATTGCAGGAAACCGATTTCAGGAGGTAGACAGGAATTGCATTGAAAGCATAGGAAAAGAGGCAGAACGTCCACAATGATGCACTTGGCCAAAAAGGGCGTATGCGTTTTTTCCTGAATATATTCAGGAAAAAACGCATACGCCCTTTTTGGCCAACCATGAAGCTTGCAAAGTAAATCTGCACTACAATGAAGTCTCACTTCCCCCAGTCAAAAGGGCCATCTGAATAAAGTGTAAAATCAAGAAAGGCAGGACAGGCCATGGAGAACTGGGAGCCTTGTTATGCTGATGGGCGGGATGTAAATTGCCAACAGACACTCGGGAGAAGTGTATGCTGTTTCCTGAAACATCTAAAAAACAAAGCAACAGAGCCTAGGGCACTTCCACTTATGGTCCTATAGCTTAGGGAAATTAAAATCAAAAAGACACAGCCACCCCAAAGTTTGGGACGCCTCTGTTTACAAGAACCTCGTTTACAGTACAAGTTCAACATCGCAGAAAGTGAAAAATGGATAAAGAACTTGTGGTACTTACGTACAATGCAGTATCACTCAGCAATGAAATCTATGTCATCAGGCCCGCAGCAGCATAATGAGTGGATTCAGGTATGATGATTCTAACTGAAATAAGTCACACAGAAAAAGAAACATCAGAAGATATCAGTAATACATGGAATGTAAACTTGGCTTCACAGGAACTGAATTACAGAACAGAACAGGGTCTCAGATTTAGAAAAGCAACTTATGCTTGCTTAAGGGGAAAGGTGAGTTTGGGTGCTGCATAAAACCAGAGATTGAAATGAGCACAGATAAAGTTCCTTAAGCCAAATATGGAATAGACAAGAGCTACTCCTTGCTCAATGAAATGGACTCAACACCCCATATTAAACGCCTAAGAATGTACCTGACTAGTAAGTATCTTAAAACCTATGGATTGCTATGTCTCCGAAAGAGAATAAAGCATGTGTACAGGGGCATAAAGGCAGCAGTGATAGGATGGAGAGGTTCGGTGAGCAAATGAAGACCCTTTGAAGTCATATTGCATGGTACCCATTAGACGGGTCTCAACTCTCCAGGTTTAAGGAATTGTTCCTTCAGCTGAAACATGCATGTGGAACCCAGAGTATGATCAACCGTGTGAACGGGAGACGTGTTCAAATATGTCTCAGTTTTCCTCCCCTGGTACTCGGGTGCAACATTCCAGACGCTTTACTAACACTCTCCCTATTTGGAGAGTCAGGGCCTTTATCCTCCTGGTTGGCCCAGTTTGCAATTTCTGCGGAAGATGAACAGGAATAGGGAGAACCAATGAGAGACTAGCTGGAGGTGTCTGGATGGGCAAATTTAACTCTCATTTCCCACCAGGAAGAGGAATTAACCAAAGGCTCAGCGTGCCGTGCCGGAACCAGATTAGGGCTTGAAGCCATCCTGCGGTGTTGCGGCCAGCTCAAAATAAAGCGAGTTGAAGAAAGGAGCTCAGGGGCATTGTAATTCACAAACCTGCAGAGTTATAAATGACAGCTATCGTCCAAAAATATACTGAAGTAAGGCTGCCAAGAGGACTTGAAAGGGGGCAGAATTGCAGGAAACCGATTTCAGGAGGTAGACTGGAATTGCATTGAAAGCATAGGAAAAGAGGCAGAACGTCCACAATGATGCACTTGGCCAAAAGGGGCATATGCGTTTTTTCCTAAATATATTCAGGAAAAAAGGCATACGCACTTTTTGGCCAACCAAGCGGGCTTGCAAAGGAAATCTGCACTACAATGAAGTCTCACTTGCCCCCGGTCAAAAGGGCCATCTGAAAAAAGTGTAAAATCCAGAAAGGCAGGACAGGACATGGAGAACTGGGAGCCTTGTTATGCTGATGGGCGGGATGTAAATTGCCAACAGACACTCGGGAGAAGTGTATGGTGTTTCCTAAAACATCTAAAAAACAAAGAATCAGAGCCTAGGGCACTTCCACTTATGGTCCTATAGCTTAGGGAAATTAAAATCAAAAAGACACAGCCACCCCAAAGTTTAGGACGCCTCTGTTTACAAGAACCTCGTTTACCGTACAAGTTCAATATCACAGAAAGTGAAAAATGGAGAAAGATCTTGTGGTACTTACGTACAATGCAGTATCACTCAGCAATGAAATCTATGTCATCAGGCCCCTAGCAGCATAATGAGTGGATTCAGCTACGATGATTCTAACTGAAATAAGTCACACAGAAAAAGAAACATCATAAGATATCACTAATACACGGAATGTAAACTTGGCTACACAGGAACAGAATTCCAAAACAGAACAGGGTCTCAAATTTAGAAAATAAACTTATGCTTGTTTAAGGGTAAAGGTGAGTTGGGCTGCTGCATAAAACCAGAGATTGAAATGAGCACAGATAAAGTTCCTTAAGCCAAATATGGAATAGAAAAGAGCTACTCCTTGCTCAACGAAATGGACTCAACACCCCATATTAAATGCCTAAGAATGTACTTGACTAGCAAGTATCTTAAAACCTATGGATGGCTATGTCTCCAAAAGAGAATCAAGCGTGTTTACAGGGGCATAAACGCAGCAGTGATAGGATTGGAGGGGTTCGGTGAGCAAATGAAGACCCTTTGAAGTCATACTGCATGGTACCCATTCCATGGGTCTCAACTCTCCAGGTTTAAGGTATTCTTCCTTCAGCTAAAACATGCATGTGGAACCCAGAGTATGATCAACCGTGTGAACGGGAGACGTGATCAAATATGTCTCAGTTTTCCTCCCCTGGTACTCGGGTGCCACATTCCAGACGCTTTACTAACACTCTCCCCACTTGGAGAGTCAGCACCTTTAACCTCCTGTTTGGCCAAGTTTGCAATTTCTGCGGAAGATGAACAGGAATAGGGAGAACCAATGAGAGACTAGCTGGAGGTGTCTAGACGGGCAAATTTAACTGTCATTTCCCACCAGGAAGAGGAATTAACCAAAGGCTCAGCGTGCCGTGTTGGAACCATATTAGGGCCTGAAGCCATCCTGCGGTGTTGCGGCCAGCTCACAAGAAAGCGAGTTGAAGAAAGGAGCTCAGGGGCACTGTAATTCACAAACCTACAGAGTTAAAAATGACAGCTATCGTCCAAAAATATATTGAAGTAAGGGTGCCAAGAGGACTTGAAATCGGGGCAGAATTGCAGGAAACCGATTTCAGGAGGTAGACTGGAATTGCATTGAAAGCATAGGAAAAGAGGCAGAACGTCCACAATGATGCACTTGGCCAAAAAGGGCGTATGCGTTTTTTCCTGAATATATTCAGGAAAAAACGCATACGCCCTTTTTGGCCAACCAAGCAAGCTTGCAAAGGAAATCTGCACTACAATAAAGTCTCACTTCCCCCCGGTCAAACGGGCGATCTGAAAAAAGTGTAAAATCCAGAAAGGCAGGACAGGCCATGTAGAACTGGGAGCCTTGTTATGCTGATGGGCCGGATGTAAATTGCCAACAGACACTCGGGAGAAGTGTATGGTGTTTCCTGAAACATCTAAAAAACAAAGCAACAGAGCCTAGGGCACTTCCACTTATGGTCCTATAGCTTAGGGAAATTAAAATCAAAAAGATACAGCCACCCCAATGTTTGGGACGCCTCTGTTTACAAGAACCTCGTTTACCGTACAAGTTCAACATCGCAGAAAGTGAAAAATGGATTAATTAGTTGTGGTATGTACTTACAAAGCAATATCACTCAGCAATGAAATCTATGTCATCAGGCCCTTAGCAGCACAATGAGTGGATTCAGGTATGATGATTCTAACTAAAATAAGTCACACAGAAAAAGAAACATCATAACATATCAGTAATACACGGAATGTAAACAAGGCTACACAGTAACTGAATTCTGAAACAGAACAGTGTCTCAAATTTAGAAAACCAACTTATGCTTCCTTAAGGGGAAAGGTGAGTTGGTGTGCTGCATAAAACCAGAGATTGAAATGAGCACAGATAAAGTTCCTTAAGCCAAATATGGAATAGACAAGAGCTACTCCTTGCTCAACGAAATGGACTCAACACCGCATATTAAATGCCTAAGAATGTACCTGACTAGTAAGTATCTTAAAACCTATGGATTGCTATGTCTCCGAAAGAGAATCAAGCATGTGTACAGGGGCATAAACGCAGCAGTGATAGGATTGGAGAGGTTCGGTGAGCATGAAGACCCTTTGAAGTCATATTGCATGGTACCCAATCCACGGGTTTCAACTACCCAGGTTTAAGGTATTCTTCCTTCAGCTAAAACATGCATGTGGAACCTAGAGTATGATCAACCATGTGTTTGGGAGACGTGTTCAAATATGTCTCAGTTTTCGTACCCTGGTACTCGGGTGCAACATTCCAGACGCTTTACTAACACTCTCCCGACTTGGAGAGTCAGTCCCTTTAACCTCGTGTTTGGCCCAGTTTGCAATTTCTGCGGAAGATGAACAGGAATAGCGAGAACCAATGAGAGACTAGCTGGAGGTGTCTGGACGGGCAAATTTAACTCTCATTTCCCACCAGGAAGAGGAATTAACCAAAGGCTCAGCGTGCCGTGCCGGAACCAGATTAGGGCCTGAAGCCATCCTGGGGTGTTGCGGCCAGGTCACAAGAAAGCGAGTTGAAGAAAGGAGCTCAGGGGCACTGTAATTCACAAACCTGCAGAGTTATAAATGACAGCTATCGTCCAAAAATATACTGAAGTAAGACTGCCAAGAGGACTTGAAAGCGGGGCAGAATTGCAGGAAACCGATTTCAGGAGGTAGACTGGAATTGCATTGAAAGCATAGGAAAAGAGGCAGAACGTCCACAATGATGCACTTGGCCAAAAAGGGCGTATGCGTTTTTTCCTGAATATATTCAGGAAAAAACGCATACGCCCTTTTTGGCCAACCAAGCAAGCTTGCAAAGCAAATCTGCACTACAATGAAGTCTCACTTCCCCCTGGTCAAAAGGGCCATCTGAAAAAAGTGTAAAATCCAGAAAGGCAGGACAGGCCATGGAGAACTGGGAGCCTTGTTATGCTGATGGGCGGGATGTAAATTGCCAACAGACACTCGGAGAAGTGTCTGGTGTTTCCTGAAACATCTAAAAAACAAAGCAACAGAGCCTAGGGCACTTCCACTTATGGTCCTATAGCTTAGAGAAATTAAAATCAAAAACACACAGCCACCCCAAAGTTTGGGACGCCTATGTTTACAAGAACCTCGTTTACCGTTCAAGTTCAATATCACAGAAAGTGAAAAATGGATAAAGAACTTGTGGTACTTACGTACAATGCAGTATCACTCAGCAATGAAATCTATGTCATCAGGCCCGTAGCAGCATAATGAGTGGATTCAGGTATGATGATTCTAACTGAAATAATTCACACAGAAAAAGAAACATCATAAGATATCAGTAATACAAGGAATGTAAACTTGGCTACACAGGAACTGAATTCCAAAACAGAACAGGGTCTCAAATTTAGAAAACCAACTTATGCTTGCTTAAGGGGAAAGGTGAGTTGGGGTGCTGCATAAAACCAGAGATTGAAATGAGCACAGATAAATTTCCTTACGTCAAATATGGAATAGACAAGAGCTACTCCTTGCTCAACGAAATGGACTCAACACCCTATATTAAACGCCTAAGAATGTACCTGACTAGTAAGTATCTTAAAACCTATGGATTGCTATGTCTCCGAAAGAGAATCAAGCATGTGTACAGGGGCATAAACGCAGCAGTGATAGGATTGGAGAGGTTCGGTGAGCAAATGAAGACCCTTTGTAGTCATATTGCATGGTACCCATTCCACGGGTTTCAACTACTCAGGTTTAAGGTATTCTTCCTTCAGCTAAAACATGCATGTGGAACCTAGAGTATGATCAACCATGTGATTGGGAGACGTGTTCAAATATGTCTCAGTTTTTGTACGCTGGTACTCGGGTGCAACATTCCAGACGCTTTACTAACACTCTCCCGACTTGGAGAGTCAGTGCCTTTAACCTCCTGTTTGGCCCAGTTTGCAATTTCTGCGGAAGATGAACAGGAATAGCGAGAACCAATGAGAGACTAGCTGGAGGTGTCTGGACGGGCAAATTTAACTCTCATTTCCCACCAGGAAGAGGAATTAACCAAAGGCTCAGCGTGCCGTGCCGGAACCAGATTAGGGCCTGAAGCCATCCTGGGGTGTTGCGGCCAGGTCACAAGAAAGCGAGTTGAAGAAAGGAGCTCAGGGGCACTGTAATTCACAAACCTGCAGAGTTATAAATGACAGCTATCGTCCAAAAATAGACTGAAGTAAGGCTGCCAAGAGGACTTGAAAGCGGGGCAGAATTGCAGGAAACCGATTTCAGGAGGTAGACTGGAATTGCATTGAAAGCATAGGAAAAGAGGCAGAACGTCCACAATGATGCACTTGGCCAAAAAGGGCGTATGCGTTTTTTCCTGAATATATTCAGGAAAAAACGCATACGCCCTTTTTGGCCAACCAAGCAAGCTTGCAAAGGAAATCTGCACTACAATGAAGTCTCACTTCCCCCTGGTCAAAAGGGCCATCTGCAAAAAGTGTAGAATCCGGAAAGGCAGGACAGGCCATGGAGAACTGGGAGCCTTGTTATGCTGATGGGCGGGATGTAAATTGCCAACAGACACTCGGGAGAAGTGTATGGTGTTTCCTGAAACATCTAAAAAACAAAGCAACATAGCCTAGGGCAATTCCACTTATGGTCCTATAGCTTAGGGAAATTAAAATCAAAAAGACACAGCCACCCCAAAGTTTGGGACGCCTCTGTTTACAAGAACCTCGTTTACGGTACAAGTTCAATATCACAGAAAGTCAAAAATGGATAAAGAACTTGTGGTACTTACGTACAATGCAGTATCACTCAGCAATGAAATCTATGTCATCAGGCCCGTAGCATCATAATGAGTGGATTCAGGTACGATGATTCTAACTGAAATAAGTCACACAGAAAAAGAAACATCATAAGATATCAGTAATACAGGGAATGTAAACTTGGCTACACAGGAACTGAATTCCAGAACAGAACAGGGTCTCAAATTTAGAAAACCAACTTATGCTTGCTTAAGGGGAAAGGTGAGTTGGGGTGCTGCATAAAACCAGAGATTGAAATGAGCACAGATAAAGTTCCTTAAGCCAAATATGGAATAGACAAGAGCTACTCCTTGCTCAACGAAATGGACTCAACACCGCATATTAAACGCCTAAGAATGTACCTGACTTGTAAGTATCTTAAAACCTATGGATTGCTATGTCTCCGAAAGAGAATCAAGCATTTGTACAGGGGCATAAACGCAGCAGTGATAGGATTGGAGATGTTCGGTGAGCAAATGAAGACCCTTTGAAGTCATAATGCATGGTACACATTACACGGGTCTCAACTCTCCAGGTTTAAGGTATTCTTCCTTCAGCTAAAACATGCATGTGGAACCCAGAGTATGATCAACCGTGTGAACGGGAGATGTGTTCAAATATGTCTCAGTTTTCATACCCTGGTACTCGGGTGCAACATTCCAGACGCTTTACTAACACTCTCCCGACTTGGAGAGTCAGTCCCTTTAACCTCCTGTTTGGCCCAGTTTGCAATTTCTGCGGAAGATGAACAGGAATAGCGAGAACCAATGGGAGACTAGCTGGAGGTGTCTGGACGGGCAAATTGAACTCTCATTTCCCACCAGGAAGAGGAATTAACCAAAGGCTCAGCGTGCCGTGCCAGAACCAGATTAGGGCCTGAAGCCATCCTGCGGTGTTGCGGCCAGGTCACAAGAAAGCGAGTTGAAGAAAGGAGCTCAGGGGCACTGTAATTCACAAACCTGCAGAGTTATAAATGACAGCTATCGTCCAAAAATATACTGAAGTAAGGCTGCCAAGAGGACTTGAAAGCGGGGCAGAATTGCAGGAAACCGATTTCAGGAGGTAGACTGGAATTGCATTGAAAGCATAGGAAAAGAGGCAGAACGTCCACAATGATGCACTTGGCCAAAAAGGGCGTATGCGTTTTTTCCTGAATATATTCAGGAAAAAACGCATACGCCCTTTTTGGCCAACCAAGCAAGCTTGCAAAGGAAATCTGCACTACAATGAAGTCTCACTTCCCCCCGGTCAAACGGGCCATCTGAAAAAGGTGTAAAATCCAGAAAGGCAGGACAGGCCATGGAGAACTGGGAGCCTTGTTATGCTGATGGGCGGGATGTAAATTGCCAACAGACACTTGGGAGAAGTGTATGGTGTTTCCTGAAACATCTAAAAAACAAAGCAACAGAGCCTAGGGCACTTCCACTTATGGTCCTATAGCTTAGGGAAATTAAAATCAAAAAGACACAGCCACCCCAGAGTTTGGAACGGCTCTGTTTACAAGAACCTCGTTTACAGTACAAGTTCAACATCGCAGAAAGTGAAAAATGGA
Source organism: Stenella coeruleoalba (assembly GCF_951394435.1). Classification (NCBI taxonomy): domain Eukaryota; kingdom Metazoa; phylum Chordata; class Mammalia; order Artiodactyla; family Delphinidae; genus Stenella; species Stenella coeruleoalba. The sequence goes on from NW_027646381.1 coordinate 44,879, forward strand.
TAAAGAAGTTGTGGTATTTACTTACAAAGCAATATCACTCAGCAATGAAATCTATGTCATCAGGTCCTTAGCAGCACAATGAGTGGATTCAGGTATGATGATTCTAACTGAAATAAGTCACACAGAAAAAGAAACATCATAAGATATCAGTAATACACGGAATGTAAACTTGGCTACACAGGAACTGAATTACAGAACAGAACAGGGTCTCAAATTTAGAAAACCAACTTCTGCTTGCTTAAGGGTAAAGGTGAGTTGGAGTGCTGCATAAAACCAGAGATTGAAATGAGCACAGATAAGTTCCTTAAGCCAAATATGGAATAGACAAGAGCTACTCCTTGCTCAACGAAATGGACTCAACACCGCATATTAAACGCCTAAGAATGTACCTGACTAGTAAGTATCTTAAAACCTATGGATTGCTATGTCTCCGAAAGAGAATCAAGCGTGTGTACAGGGGCATAAACGCAGCAGTGATAGGATTGGAGAGGTTCGGTGAGCAAATGAAGACCCTTTGAAGTCATATTGTATGGTACCCATTCCACGGGTCTCAACTCTCCAGGTTTAAGGTATTCTTCCTTCAGCTAAAACATGCATGTGGAACCCAGAGTATGATCAACCGTGTGAACGGGAGACGTGTTCAAATATGTCTCAGTTTTCCTCCCCTGGTACTCGGGTGCAACATTCCAGACGCTTTACTAACACTCTCCCCACTTGGAGAGTCAGCGCCTTTAACCTCCTCTTTGGCCCAGTTTGCAATTTCTGCGGAAGATGAACAGGAATAGGGAGAACCAATGAGAGACTAGCTGGAGGTGTCTGGCGGGCAAATTTAACTCTCATTTCCCACCAGGAAGAGGAAATAACCAAAGGCTCAGCGTGCCGTGCCGGAACCAGATTGGGCCTGAAGCCATCCTGCGGTGTTGCGGCCAGCTCACAAGAAAGCGAGTTGAAGAAAGGAGCTCAGGGGCACTGTAATTCACAAACCTGCAGAGTTATAAATGACAGCTATCGTCCAAAAATATATTGAAGTAAGGGTGCCAAGAGGACTTGAAATCGGGGCAGAATTGCAGGAAACCGATTTCAGGAGGTAGACTGGAATTGCATTGAAAGCCTAGGAAAAGAGGCAGAACATCCACAATGATTCACTTGGCCAAAAAGGGCGTATGCGTTTTTTCCTGAATATATTCAGGAAAAAACGCATACGCCCTTTTTGGCCAACCAAGCAAGCTTGCAAAGGAAATCTGCACTACAATGAAGTCTCACTTCCCCCCGGTCAAACGGGCCATCTGAAAAAAGTGTAAAATCCAGAAAGGCAGGACAGGCCATGGAGAACTGGGAGCCTTGTTATGCTGATGGGCGGGATTTAAATTGCCAACAGAAACTCGGGAGAAGTGTATGGTGTTTCCTGAAACATCTAAAAAACAAAGCAACAGAGCCTAGGGCACTTCCACTTATGGTCCTATAGCTTAGGGAAATTAAAATCAAAAAGACACAGCCACCCCCAAGTTTGGGACGCCTCTGTTTACAAGAACCTCGTTTACAGTACAAGTTCAACATCGCAGAATGTGAAAAATGGATAAAGAAGTTGTGGTACTTACGTACAATGTAGTATCACTCAGCAATGAAATCTATGTCATCAGGCCCGTAGCAGCATAATGAGTGGATTCAGGTACGATGATTCTAACTGAAATAAGTCACACAGAAAAAGAAACATCATAAGATATCACTAATACACGGAATGCAAACTTGGCTACACAGGAACTGAATTCCAAAATAGAACAGGGTCTCATATTTAGACAACCAACTTATGCTTGCTTAAGGGTAAAGGTGAGTTGGTGTGCTGCATAAAACCAGAGATTGAAATGAGCACAGATAAAGTTCCTTAAGCCAAATGTGGAATAGACAAGAGCTACTCCTTGCTCAACGAAATGGACTCAACACACCATATTAAACGCCTTAGAATGTATCTGACTATTAAGTATCTTAAAACCTATGGATTGCTATGTCTCCAAAACAGAATCAAGCATGTGTACAGGGGCATAAACGCAGCAGTGATAGGATTGGAGAGGTTCGGTGAGCAAATGAAGACCCTTTGAAGTCATATTGCATGGTACCCATTCCAATGGTCTCAACTCTCCAGGTTTAAGGTATTCTTCCTTCAGCTAAAACATGCATGTGGAACCCAGAGTATGATCAACCGTTTGAACGGGAGACGTGTTCAAATATGTCTCAGTTTTCCTCCCCTGGTACTCGGGTGCAACATTCCAGATGCTTTACTAACACTCTCCCCACTTGGAGAGTCAGCGCCTGTAACCTCCTGTTTGGCCCAGTTTGCAATTTCTGCGGAAGATGAACAGGAATAGGGAGAACCAATGAGAGACTAGCTGGAGGTGTCTGGACGAGCAAATTTAACTCTCATTTCCCACCAGGAAGACGAAATAACCAAAGGCTCAGCGTGCCGTGCAGGAACCAGATTAGTGCCTGAAGCCATCCTGCGGTGTTGCGGCCAGGTCACAAGAAAGCGAGTTGAAGAAAGGAGCTCAGGGGCACTGTAATTCACAAACCTGCAGAGTTATAAATGACAGCTATCGTCCAAAAATAGACTGAAGTAAGGTTGCCAAGAGGAATTGAAAGCGGGGAAGAATTGCAGGAAACCGATTTCAGGAGGTAGACTGGAATTGCATTTCAAGCATAGGAAAAGAGGCAGAACGTCCACAATGATGCACTTGGCCAAAAAGGGCGTATGCGTTTTTTCCTGAATATATTTAGGAAAAAACGCATACGCTGTTTTTGGCCAACCAAGCAAGCTTGCAAAGGAAATCTGCACTACAATGAAGTCTCACTTCCCCCTGGTCAAAAGGGCCATCTGAAAAAAGTGTAAAATCCAGAAAGGCAGGACAGGCCATGGAGAACTGGGAGCCTTGTTATGCTGATGGGCGGGATGTAAATTGCCAACAGACACTCGGGAGAAGTGTATGGTGTTTCCTGAAACATCTAAAAAACAAAGCAACAGAGCCTAGGGCACTTCCACTTATGGTCCTATAGCTTAGGGAAATTAAAATCAAAAAGACACAGCCACCCCAATGTTTGGAACGGCTCTGTTTACAACAACCTCGTTTACAGTACAAGTTCAATATCACAGAAAGTGAAAAATGGATAAAGAAGTTGTGGTATTTACTTACAAAGCAATATCACTCAGCAATGAAATCTATGTCATCAGGCCCTTAGCAGCACAATGAGTGGATTCAGGTATGATGATTCTCACTGAAATAAGTCACACAGAAAAAGAAACATCATAAGATATCAGTAATACATGGAATGTAAACTTGGCTACACAGGAACTGAATTACAGAACAGAACAGGGTCTCAAATTTAGAAAACCAACTTATGCTTGCTTAACGGTAAAGGTGAGTTGGGGTGCTGCATAAAACCAGAGATTGAAATGAGCACAGATAAATTTCCTTAAGCTATATATGGAATAGACAAGAGCTACTCCTTGCTCAACGAAATGGACTCAACACCGCATATTAAACACCTAAGAATGTATCTGACTAGTAAGTATCTTAAAACCTATGGATTGCTATGTCTCCGAAAGAGAATCAAGCATGTGTACAGGGGCATAAATGCAGCAGTGATAGGATTGGAGAGGTTCGGTGAGCAAATGAAGACCCTTTGAAATCATATTGCATGGTTCCCATTCCACTGGTTTCAACTACCCAGGTTTAAGGTATTCTTCCTTCAGCTAAAACATGCATGTGGAACCTAGAGTATGATCAACGATGTGATCGGGAGGCGTGTTCAAATATGTCTCAGTTTTCGTACCCTGGTACTCGGGTGCAACATTCCAGACGCTTTACTAACACTCTCCCGACTTGGAGAGTCAGCGCCTTTAACCTCCTGTTTGGCCCAGTTGGCAATTTCTGCGGAAGATGAACAGGAATAGGGAGAACCAATGAGAGACTAGCTGGAGGTGTCTGGACGGGCAAATTTAACTCTCATTTCCCACCAGGAAGAGGAATTAACCAAAGGCTCAGAGTGCCGTGCCGGGACCAGATTAGGGCCTGAAGCCATCCTGGGGTGTTGCGGCCATGTCACAAGAAAGCGAGTTGAAGAAAGGAGCTCAGGGGCACTGTAATTCACAAAACTGCAGAGTTATAAATGACAGCTATCGTCCAAAAATATACTGAAGTAAGGCTGCCAAGAGGACTTGAAAATGGGGCAGAATTGCAGGAAACCGATTTCAGGAGGTAGACTGGAATTGCATTGAAAGCATAGGAAAAGAGGCAGAACGTCCACAATGATGCACTTGGCCAAAAAGGGCGTATGCGTTTTTTCCTGAATATATTCAAGAAAAAACGCATACGCCCTTTTTGGCCAACCAAGAAGCTTGCAAAGGAAATCTGCACTACAATGAAGTCTCACTTCCCCCCAGTCAAAAGGGCCATCTGAAAAAAGTGTAAAATCCAGAAAGGCAGGACAGGCCATGGAGAACTGGGAGCCTTGTTATGCTGATGGGCGGGATGTAAATTGCCAACAGACACTCGGGAGAAGTGTATGGTGTTTCCTGAAACATCTAAAAAACAAAGCAACAGAGCCTAGGGCACTTCCACTTATGGTCCTATAGCTTAGGGAAATTAAAATCAAAAAGACACAGCCACCCCAAAGTTTGGGATGCCTCTGTTTACAAGAACCTCGTTTACAGTACAAGTTCAACATCGCAGAAAGTGAAAAATGGATAAAGAACTTGTGGTACTTACGTACAATGCAGTATCACTCAGCAATGAAATCTATGTCATCAGGTCCGTAGCAGCATAATGAGTGGATTCAGGTATGATGATTCTAACTGAAATAAGTCACACAGAAAAAGAAACATCATAAGATATCAGTAATACACGGAATGTAAACTTGGCTACACAGGAACTGAATTCCAAAACAGAACAGGGTCTCAAATTTAGAAAACCAACTTATGCTTGCTTAAGGGGAAAGGTGAGTTGGGGTGCTGCATAAAACCAGAGATTGAAATGAGCACAGATAAAGTTCCTTAAGCCAAATATGGAATAGACAAGAGCTACTCCTTGCTCAACGAAATGGACTCAACACCCCATATTAAACGCCTAAGAATGTACCTGACTAGTAAGTATCTTAAATCCTATGGATTGCTATGTCTCCAAAAGAGAATCAAGCGTGTGTACAGGGGCATAAATGCAGCAGTGATAGGATTGGAGAGGTTCGGTGAGCAAATGAAGACCCTTTGAAGTCATATTGCATGGTACCCATTACACGGGTCTCAACTCTCAAGGTTTAAGGCATTCTTCCTTCAGCTAAAACATGCATGTGGAACCCAGAGTATGATTAACCGTGTGAACGGGAGACCTGTTCAAATATGTCTCAGTTTTCCTCCCCTGGTACTCGGGTGCAACATTCCAGATGCTTTACTAACACTCTCCTCACTTGGAGAGTCAGCGCCTTTAACCTCCTGTTTGGCCCAGTTTGCAATTTCTGCGGAAGATGAACAGGAATAGGGAGAACCAATGAGAGACTAGCTGGAGGTGTCTGGACGGGCAAATTTAACTCTCATTTCCCACCAGGAAGAGGAATTAACCAAAGGCTCAGCGTGCCGTGCCGGGACCAGATTAGGGCCTGAAGCCATCCTAGGGTGTTGCGGCCATGTCACAAGAAAGCGAGTTGAAGAAAGGAGCTCAGGGGCACTGTAATTCACAAACCTGCAGAGTTATAAATGACAGCTATCGTCCAAAAATATACTGAAGTAAGGCTGCCAAGAGGACTTGAAAATGGGGCAGAATTGCAGGAAACCGATTTCAGGAGGTAGACAGGAATTGCATTGAAAGCATAGGAAAAGAGGCAGAACGTCCACAATGATGCACTTGGCCAAAAAGGGCGTATGCGTTTTTTCCTGAATATATTCAGGAAAAAACGCATACGCCCTTTTTGGCCAACCATGAAGCTTGCAAAGTAAATCTGCACTACAATGAAGTCTCACTTCCCCCCAGTCAAAAGGGCCATCTGAATAAAGTGTAAAATCAAGAAAGGCAGGACAGGCCATGGAGAACTGGGAGCCTTGTTATGCTGATGGGCGGGATGTAAATTGCCAACAGACACTCGGGAGAAGTGTATGGTGTTTCCTGAAACATCTAAAAAACAAAGCAACAGAGCCTAGGGCACTTCCACTTATGGTCCTATAGCTTAGGGAAATTAAAATCAAAAAGACACAGCCACCCCAAAGTTTGGGACGCCTCTGTTTACAAGAACCTCGTTTACAGTACAAGTTCAACATCGCAGAAAGTGAAAAATGGATAAAGAACTTGTGGTACTTACGTACAATGCAGTATCACTCAGCAATGAAATCTATGTCATCAGGCCCGCAGCAGCATAATGAGTGGATTCAGGTATGATGATTCTAACTGAAATAAGTCACACAGAAAAAGAAACATCAGAAGATATCAGTAATACATGGAATGTAAACTTGGCTTCACAGGAACTGAATTACAGAACAGAACAGGGTCTCAGATTTAGAAAAGCAACTTATGCTTGCTTAAGGGGAAAGGTGAGTTTGGGTGCTGCATAAAACCAGAGATTGAAATGAGCACAGATAAAGTTCCTTAAGCCAAATATGGAATAGACAAGAGCTACTCCTTGCTCAATGAAATGGACTCAACACCCCATATTAAACGCCTAAGAATGTACCTGACTAGTAAGTATCTTAAAACCTATGGATTGCTATGTCTCCGAAAGAGAATAAAGCATGTGTACAGGGGCATAAAGGCAGCAGTGATAGGATGGAGAGGTTCGGTGAGCAAATGAAGACCCTTTGAAGTCATATTGCATGGTACCCATTAGACGGGTCTCAACTCTCCAGGTTTAAGGAATTGTTCCTTCAGCTGAAACATGCATGTGGAACCCAGAGTATGATCAACCGTGTGAACGGGAGACGTGTTCAAATATGTCTCAGTTTTCCTCCCCTGGTACTCGGGTGCAACATTCCAGACGCTTTACTAACACTCTCCCTATTTGGAGAGTCAGGGCCTTTATCCTCCTGGTTGGCCCAGTTTGCAATTTCTGCGGAAGATGAACAGGAATAGGGAGAACCAATGAGAGACTAGCTGGAGGTGTCTGGACGGGCAAATTTAACTCTCATTTCCCACCAGGAAGAGGAATTAACCAAAGGCTCAGCGTGCCGTGCCGGAACCAGATTAGGGCTTGAAGCCATCCTGCGGTGTTGCGGCCAGTTCAAAATAAAGCGAGTTGAAGAAAGGAGCTCAGGGGCATTGTAATTCACAAACCTCCAGAGTTATAAATGACAGCTATCGTCCAAAAATATACTGAAGTAAGGCTGCCAAGAGGACTTGAAAGGGGGCAGAATTGCAGGAAACCGATTTCAGGAGGTAGACTGGAATTGCATTGAAAGCATAGGAAAAGAGGCAGAACGTCCACAATGATGCACTTGGCCAAAAGGGGCATATGCGTTTTTTCCTGAATATATTCAGGAAAAAAGGCATACGCACTTTTTGGCCAACCAAGCGGGCTTGCAAAGGAAATCTGCACTACAATGAAGTCTCACTTGCCCCCGGTCAAAAGGGCCATCTGAAAAAAGTGTAAAATCCAGAAAGGCAGGACAGGACATGGAGAACTGGGAGCCTTGTTATGCTGATGGGCGGGATGTAAATTGCCAACAGACACTCGGGAGAAGTGTATGGTGTTTCCTAAAATATCTAAAAAACAAAGAATCAGAGCCTAGGACTCTTCCACTTATGGTCCTATAGCTTAGGGAAATTAAAATCAAAAAGACACAGCCACCCCAAAGTTTAGGACGCCTCTGTTTACAAGAACCTCGTTTACCGTACAAGTTCAATATCACAGAAAGTGAAAAATGGAGAAAGATCTTGTGGTACTTACGTACAATGCAGTATCACTCAGCAATGAAATCTATGTCATCAGGCCCCTAGCAGCATAATGAGTGGATTCAGGTACGATGATTCTAACTGAAATAAGTCACACAGAAAAAGAAACATCATAAGATATCACTAATACACGGAATGTAAACTTGGCTACACAGGAACAGAATTCCAAAACAGAACAGGGTCTCAAATTTAGAAAATAAACTTATGCTTGTTTAAGGGTAAAGGTGAGTTGGGCTGCTGCATAAAACCAGAGATTGAAATGAGCACAGATAAAGTTCCTTAAGCCAAATATGGAATAGAAAAGAGCTACTCCTTGCTCAACGAAATGGACTCAACACCCCATATTAAATGCCTAAGAATGTACTTGACTAGCAAGTATCTTAAAACCTATGGATGGCTATGTCTCCAAAAGAGAATCAAGCGTGTTTACAGGGGCATAAACGCAGCAGTGATAGGATTGGAGGGGTTTGGTGAGCAAATGAAGACCCTTTGAAGTCATACTGCATGGTACCCATTCCATGGGTCTCAACTCTCCAGGTTTAAGGTATTCTTCCTTCAGCTAAAACATGCATGTGGAACCCAGAGTATGATCAACCGTGTGAACGGGAGACGTGATCAAATATGTCTCAGTTTTCCTCCCCTGGTACTGGGGTGCCACATTCCAGACGCTTTACTAACACTCTCCCCACTTGGAGAGTCAGCACCTTTAACCTCCTGTTTGGCCAAGTTTGCAATTTCTGCGGAAGATGAACAGGAATAGGGAGAACCAATGAGAGACTAGCTGGAGGTGTCTGGAAGGGCAAATTTAACTCTCATTTCCCACCAGGAAGAGGAATTAACCAAAGGCTCAGCGTGCCGTGTTGGAACCATATTAGGGCCTGAAGCCATCCTGCGGTGTTGCGGCCAGCTCACAAGAAAGCGAGTTGAAGAAAGGAGCTCAGGGGCACTGTAATTCACAAACCTACAGAGTTAAAAATGACAGCTATCGTCCAAAAATATATTGAAGTAAGGGTGCCAAGAGGACTTGAAATCGGGGCAGAATTGCAGGAAACCGATTTCAGGAGGTAGACTGGAATTGCATTGAAAGCATAGGAAAAGAGGCAGAACGTCCACAATGATGCACTTGGCCAAAAAGGGCGTATGCGTTTTTTCCTGAATATATTCAGGAAAAAACGCATACGCCCTTTTTGGCCAACCAAGCAAGCTTGCAAAGGAAATCTGCACTACAATAAAGTCTCACTTCCCCCCGGTCAAACGGGCGATCTGAAAAAAGTGTAAAATCCAGAAAGGCAGGACAGGCCATGTAGAACTGGGAGCCTTGTTATGCTGATGGGCCGGATGTAAATTGCCAACAGACACTCGGGAGAAGTGTATGGTGTTTCCTGAAACATCTAAAAAACAAAGCAACAGAGCCTAGGGCACTTCCACTTATGGTCCTATAGCTTAGGGAAATTAAAATCAAAAAGATACAGCCACCCCAATGTTTGGGACGCCTCTGTTTACAAGAACCTCGTTTACCGTACAAGTTCAACATCGCAGAAAGTGAAAAATGGATTAATTAGTTGTGGTATGTACTTACAAAGCAATATCACTCAGCAATGAAATCTATGTCATCAGGCCCTTAGCAGCACAATGAGTGGATTCAGGTATGATGATTCTAACTAAAATAAGTCACACAGAAAAAGAAACATCATAACATATCAGTAATACACGGAATGTAAACAAGGCTACACAGTAACTGAATTCTGAAACAGAACAGTGTCTCAAATTTAGAAAACCAACTTATGCTTGCTTAAGGGTAAAGGTGAGTTGGGGTGCTGCATAAAACCAGAGATTGAAATGAGCACAGATAAAGTTCCTTAAGCCAAATATGGAATAGACAAGAGCTACTCCTTGCTCAACGAAATGGACTCAACAATGCATATTAAACACCTAAGAATGTACCTGACTAGTAAGTATCTTAAAACCTATGGATTGCTATGTCTCCGAAAGAGAACCAAGCGTGTGTACAGGGGAATAAACGCAGCAGTGATAGGATTGGAGAGGTTCGGTGAGCAAATGAAGACCCTTTGAAGTCATATTGCATGGTACCCATTACACGGGTTTCAACTACCCAGGTTTAAGGTATTCTTCCTTCAGCTAAAACATGCATGTGGAACCCAGAGTATGATCAACTGTGTGAATGGTAGATGTGTTCAAATATGTCTTAGTTTTCGTACCCTGGTACTCGGGTGCAACATTCCAGATGCTTTACTAACACTCTCCCCACTTGGAGAGTCAGCACCTTTAACCTCCTGTTTGGCCCAGTTTGCAATTTCTGCGGAAGATGAACAGGAATAGGGAGAACCAATGAGAGACTAGCTGGAGGTGTCTGGACGGGCAAATTTAACTCTCATTTCCCACCAGGAAGAGGAATTAACCAAAGGCTCAGCGTGCCGTGCCGGAACCAGATTAGGGCCTGAAGCCATCCTGCGGTGTTGCGGCCAGGACACAAGAAAGCGAGTTGAAGAAAGGAGCTCAGGGGCACTGTAATTCACAAACCTGAAGAGTTATAAATGACAGCTATCGTCCAAAAGTACACTGAAGTAAGGCTGCCAAGAGGACTTGAAAGCGGGGCAGAATTGCAGGAAAACGATTTCAGGAGGTAGACTGGAATTGCATTGAAAGCATAGGAGAAGAGGCATAACGTCGACAATGATGCACTTGGCCAAAAAGGTCGTATGCGTTTTTTCCTGAATATATTCAGGAAAAAACGCATACGCCCTTTTTGGGCAACCAAGCAAACTTGCAAAGGAAATCTGCACTACAATGAAGTCTCACTTCCCCCCAGTCAAAAGGGCCATATGAAAAAAGTGTAAAATCCAGAAAGGCAGGACAGGCCATGGAGAACTGGGAGCCTTGTTATGCTGATGGGCGGGATGTAAATTGCCAACAGACACTCGGGAGAAGTGTATGGTGTTTCCTGAAACATCTAAAAAACAAAGCAACAAAGCCTAGGGCACTTCCACTTATGGTCCTATAGCTTAGGGAAATTAAAATCAAAAAGACACAGCCACCCCAAACTTTGGGACGCCTCTGTTTACAAGAACCTCGTTTACCGTACAAGTTCAATATCACAGAAAGTGAAAAATGGATAAAGAACTTGTGGTACTTACGTACAATGCAGTATCACTCAGCAATGAAATCTATGTCATCAGGCCCGTAGCAGCATAATGAGTGGATTCAGGTACGGTGATTCTAACTGAAATAAGTCACACAGAAAAAGACACATCATGAGATATCACTAATACACGGAATGTAAACTTGACTACACAGGAACTGAATTCCAAAACAGAACAGGGTCTCAAATTTAGAAAACCAACTTATGCTTGCTTAAGGGGAAAGGTGAGTTGGGGTGCTGCATAAAACCAGAGATTGAAATGAGCACAGATAAAGTTCCTTAAGCCAAATATGGAATAGACAAGAGCTACACCTTGCTCAACGAAATAGACTCAACACCCCATATTAAACGCCTAAGAGTGTACCTGACTAGTAAGTATCTTAAAACCTATGGATTGCTATGTCTCCGAAAGAGAATCAAGCATGTGTACAGGGGCATAAACGCAGCAGTGATAGGATTGGAGAGGTTCGGTGAGCAAATGAAGACCCTTTGAAGTCATGTTGCATGGTACCCATTCCACGGTTTTCAACTCTCCAGGTTTAAGGAATTGTTCCTTCAGCTGAAACATGCATGTGGAACCCAGAGTATGATCAACCGTGTGAACGGGAGACGTGTTCAAATATGTCTCAGTTTTCCTCCCCTGGTTCTCGGGTGCAACATTCCAGACACTTTACTAACACTCTCCCCACTTGGGTGGTCAGCGCCTTTAACATCCTTTTTGGCCAAGTTTGCAATGTCTGCGGAAGATGAACAGGAATAGGGAGAACCAATGAGAGACTAGCTGGAGGTGTCTGGACGGGCAAATTTAACTCTCATTTCCCACCAGGAAGAGGAATTAACCAAAGGCTCAGCGTGCCGTGCCGGAACCACATTAGGGCCTGAAGCCATCCTGCGGTGTTGCGGCCAGGTCACAAGAAAGCGAGTTGAAGAAAGGAGCTCAGGGGCACTGTAATTCACAAACCTGCAGAGTTATAAATGACAGCTATCGTCCAAAAATATACTGAAGTAAGGCTGCCAAGAGGACTTGAAAGCGGGGCAGAATTGCAGGAAACCGATTTCAGGAGGTAGACTGGAATTACATTGAAAGCATAGGAAAAGAGGCAGAACGTCCACAATGATGCACTTGGCCAAAAAGGGCGTATGCGTTTTTTCCTGAATATATTCAGGAAAAAACGCATACGCCCTTTTTGGTCAACCAAGCAAGCTTGCAAAGGAAATCTGCACTACAATGAAGTCTCACTTCCCCCCGGTCAAAAGGGCCATCTGAAAAAAGTGTAAAATCCAGAAAGGCAGGACAGGCCATGGAGAACTGGGATCCTTGTTATGCTGATGGGCAGGATGTAGATTGCCAACAGACACTCGGGAGAAGTGTATGGTGTTTCCTGAAACATCTAAAAAACAAAGCAACAGAGCCTAGGGCACTTCCACTTATGGTCCTATAGCTTAGGGAAATTAAAATCAAAAATACACAGCCACCCCAAAGTTTGGGACGCCTCTGTTTACAAGAACCTCCTTTACAGTACAAGTTCAACATCGCAGAAAGTGAAAAATGGATAAAGAAGTTGTGGTATTTACTTACAAAGCAATATCACTCAGCAATGAAATCTATGTCATCAGGCCCTTAGCAGCACAATGAGTGGATTCAGGTATGGTGATTCTAACTGAAATAAGTCACACAGAAAAACAAACATCATAAGATATCAGTAATACATGGAATGTAAACTTGGCTACACAGGAACTGAAGTACACAACAGAAAAGGGTCTCAAATTTAGAAAACCAACTTATGCTTGCTTAAGGGGAAAGGTGAGTTGGGGTGCTGCATAAAACCAGAGATTGAAATGAGCACAGATAAAATTCCTTAAGCCAAATATGGAATAGACAAGAGCTACTCCTTGCTCAACGAAATAGACTCAACAATGCATATTAAACACCTAAGAATGTACCTGACTAGTAAGTATCTTAAAACCTATGGATTGCTATGTCTCCGAAAGAGAATCAAGCGTGTGTACAGGGGCATAAACGCAGCAGTGATAGGATTGGAGAGGTTCGGTGAGCAAATGAAGACCCTTTGAAGTCATATTACATGGTACCCATTCCACGGGTTTCAACTACCCAGGTTTAAGGTATTCTTCCTTCAGCTAAAACATGCATGTGGAACCCAGAGTATGAACAACTGTGTGAATGGGAACTGTGTTCAAATATGTCTCAGTTTTCGTACCCTGGTACTCGGGTGCAACATTCCAGACGCTTTACTAACACTCTCCCCACTTGGAGAGTCAGCACCTTTAACCTCCTGTTTGGCCCAGTTTGCAATTTCTGCGGAAGATGAACAGGAATAGCGAGAACCAATGAGAGACTAGCTGGAGGTGTCTGGACAGGCAAATTTAACTCTCATTTCCCACCAGGAAGAGGAAATAACCAAAGGCTAAGCGTGCCGTGCCGGAACCAGATTAGGGCCTGAAGCCATCCTGCGGTGTTGCGGCCAGCTCAAAAGAAAGCGAGTTGAAGAAAGGAGCTCAGGGGCACTGTAATTCACAAACCTGCAGAGTTATAAATGACAGCTATCGTCCAAAAATAGACTGAAGTAAGGCTGCCAAGAGGACTTGAAAGCGGGGCAGAATTGCAGGAAACCGATTTCAGGAGGTAGACTGGAATTGCATTGAAAGCATAGGAAAAGAGGCAGAACGTCCACAATGATGCACTTGGCCAAAAAGGGCGTATGCGTTTTTTCCTGAATATATTCAGGAAAAAACGCATACGCCCTTTTTGGCCAACCAAGCAAGCTTGCAAAGGAAATCTGCACTACAATGAAGTCTCACTTCCCCCAGTCAAAAGGGCCATCTGAAAAAAGTGTAAAATCCAGAAAGGCTGGACAGGCCATGGAGAACTGGGAGCCTTGTTATGCTGATGGGCGGGATGTAAATTGCCAACAGACACTGGGGAGAAGTGTATGGTGTTTCCTGAAACATCTAAAAAACAAAGCAACAGAGCCTAGGGCACTTTCACTTATGGTCCTATAGCTTAGGGAAATTAAAATCAAAAAGACACAGCCACCCCCAAGTTTGGGACGCCTCTGTTTACAAGAACCTCGTTTACAGTACAAGTTCAACATCGCAGAATGTGAAAAATGGATAAAGAAGTTGTGGTATTTACTTACAAAGCAATATCACTCAGCAATGAAATCTATGTCATCAGGCCCGTAGCAGCATAATGAGTGGATTCAGGTATGATGATTCTAACTGAAATAAGTCACACAGAAAAAGAAACATCATAAGCTATCAGTAATACACGGAATGTAAACTTGGCTACACAGGAACTGAATTACAGAACAGAACAGGGTCTCAAATTTAGAAAACCAACTTATGCTTGCTTAAGGGGAAAGGTGAGTTGGGGTGCTGCATAAAACCAGAGATTGAAATGAGCACAGATAAAGTTCCTTAAGCCAAATATGGAATAGAGAAGAGCTACACCTTGCTCAACGAAATGGACTCAACACCGCATATTAAACGCCTAAGAATGTACCTGACTAGTAAGTATCTTAAAACCTATGGATTGCTATGTCTCCGAAAGAGAATCAAGCGTGTGTACAGGGGCATAAACGCAGCAGTGATAGGATTGGAGAGGTTTGGTGAGCAAATGAAGACCCTTTGATGTCATATTGCATGGTACCCTTTCCACGGGTCTCAACTCTCCAGGTTTAAGGTATTCTTCCTTCAGCTAAAACATGCATGTGGAACCTAGAGTATGATCAACCATGTGATCGGGAGATGTGTTCAAATATGTCTCAGTTTTCATACCCTGGTACTCGGGTGCAACATTCCAGATGCTTTACTAACACTCTCCCTCGAGAGTCAGTCCCTTTAACCTCCTGTTTGGCCCAGTTTGCAATTTCTGCGGAAGATGAACAGGAATAGCGAGAACCAATGAGAGACTAGCTGGAGGTGTCTGGACGGGCTAATTTAACTCTCATTTCCCACCAGGAAGAGGAAATAACCAAAGGCTCAGCGTGCCGTGCCGGAACCAGATTAGGGCCTGAAGCCATCCTGCGGTGTTGCGGGCAGCTCACAAGAAAGCGAGTTGAAGAAAGGAGCTCAAGGGCACTGTAATTCACAAACCTGCAGAGTTATAAATGACAGCTATCGTCCAAAAATATACTGAAGTAAGGCTGCCAAGAGGACTTGAAAGCGGGCAGAATTGCAGGAAACCGATTTCAGGAGGTAGACTGGAATTGCATTGAAAGCATAGGAAAAGAGGCAGAACGTCCACAATGATGCACTTGGCCCAAAAGGGCGTATGCGTTTTTTTCTGAATATATTCAGGATAAAACGCATACGCCCTTTTTGGCCAACCAAGCAAACTTGCAAAGGAAATCTGCACTACAATGAAGTCTCACTTCCCCCCGGTCAAAAGGGCCATCTGAAAAAAGTGTAAAATCCAGAAAGGCAGGACAGGCCATGGAGAACTGGGAGACTTGTTATGCTGATGGGCGGGATGTAAATTGCCAACAGACACTCGGGAGAAGTGTATGGTGTTTCCTGAAACATCTAAGAAGCAAAGCAACAGAACCTAGGGCACTTCCACTTATGGTCCTATAGCTTAGGGAAATTAAAATCAAAAAGACACAGCCACCCCAAAGTTTGGGACGCCTCTGTTTACAAGAACCTCGTTTACCGTTCAAGTTCAATATCACAGAAAGTGAAAAATGGATAAAGACCTTGTGGTACTTACGTACAATGCAGTATCACTCAGCAATGAAATCTATGTCATCAGTCCTGTAGCAGCATAATGAGTGGATTCAGGTACAATGATTCTAACTGAAATAAGTCACACAGAAAAAGAAACATCATAAGATATCAGTAATACACGGAATGTAAACTTGGCTACACAGGAACTGAATTACAAAACAGAACAGGGTCTCAAATTTAGAAAAGCCAACTTATGCTTGCTTAAGGGGAAAGGTGAGTTGGGGTGCTGCATAAAACCAGAGATTGAAATGAGCACAGATAAAGTTCCTTACGCCGAATATGGAATAGACAAGAGCT